>NW_011887870.1:20378-148881 GCF_000806365.1 Fopius arisanus | reverse complement strand
CCCCCCCCCCTTGCTACCCCCCTGTTCGTGTCTGAAGCGACGTGAAATGGTGAAAGAAAGAGGAAGAGGGGCCCCCACATGTACAACGAGGTAACTTGCCGCCATCTTTGTCTTGCCTGTTGTAGGAATCTGTTGAGAATGAGGTGGAGTACCTGGGTGATGGAGGAGGGGGCTGAGGGGGAGGGGAAGTTATAATAAGAAGAGAGAAATAACACACTGTTGTTGGTGTAGTGGTGGGGAATAAATACGAGGATGCCCGACACTAACAGGTTGTAGAGTGGCTCGTGGAGGGTAAAGCTACCACGGGTGTTTGTAAGGGGGCCCCTGCTGGAGAGCCGGCCGGCGAGTGAATGCCACCCAGGAAGCGTTGCGCGCGTGCGCGATCTGTGTGGCCCATCGGTAATTCTCGACCACCGGGATGACCCGAGTGCGAACGAAAGTTAACGACTATTGCCGAGTGTTACCGATTGTAACGTGTGCATGACCACCCGGTAGAGCGCGCGCGTGCCGCATCCTGTGTGGTCCTCAGCCTTGTGCCGGAGCACCTCGGGCATTCCGGGCACCCAAGAGCCGGCTCTCCTGCAACTCCGCTTCCTTTCGGTTTCCCTTCGCTCCCTTCGCGTCGGTTCATTTCTTCGCCATTTCTTTTTTTTTCCCTCACTTTTTTTACACATTCCTTTTTCATCTGTGTCTCTCCATACTTTTGCCACTACCACGTGCTAACTTACGAGCTCCCTCGTACTTTCTTCTCCGTTTATACCACTTCTTTTTTTTTTCTTGGGAGAGGGGGGGGATTTTTTTTCTTTTATTACACAGAGTAGGATTAATAAGCTCGGTAAAATGGCGCGATTTGCATGATTACACGTATCACTTCCTTGATTTTTTTTTTTCAGCGCTTGCATTTTCAACCGTGTGGACACGGCAGATACTTTTGCACACAAGTTTGGGGGAGGGGGTTGAATAAAATAAGGAGGTTAAAAAAAATATTGTTAAGAGAAACGAGCTGAGGCGTGTGAGACTGCGGAACGAGAGGCTCGCGCGATGATTGGCCCGGGCCATAAACTGTATTTTCGCGTGTAAAATGTAAATGGCTCCTCGTGCCGCTGAGTGAACGGAGTTCAAAGAGCCGCCAGTTGTTAAAGAGCCTACTCGATCTCTCGTTGGAACGATCCTATCTCTTTCTCTCTCATCATCCTCACATACACGTACACCGTTATAGATTTTTTTTCCCCCCGGAGGAAAGGAATCGGGCACTTTTCGTGTGGTTAAGATCCTCAAAATTACAAAAAAAAAAGCAAGGAAAGAGATAATAGAAGAGAGAAGAATCGTCCCATCTCGCTTGCACTTTCTTCCACCTGAGAACAGAGAGGACAGAATGGGCACGCATCGAGTCAAAATCTATTTCATATATTTCAAACCTTTTCTAGACCTTTCACAATATTTGGAGGGTCTCGGCATGTGGTTATGGAAAAGATGGGACTGAAAAGCTGCCGACGAGGCATCCTCTTCTCTCTCGCCTCGCCGACCGGTGTCTCCGACGATTTGGAGAGATGGTAGTCTCTTTGGTCCACGGGTGATGGATGATAGGAAGCCAGAAACTACAGAAGGGTATTCACTGGGCTTACTCCAACGATCCTTTACCATCCACAGCATGTCCCTGTCGATTTGCCCTCAAAAAACCGATCTAACCTCTAAATATTTATTATCTTCGCGTTCCAACCTCAAAGGTTAATTGCCCGCGTTTTATTCCTTTTTTACGTGATGAATTGCTTTTCTACTACTAGATAATTCGAGCTATTCATTGTTTATCAGCGAAGACAAGGCCTTTTGTTAACGGTTTTATAATTGTTGGAATTTCAAACTGGACGGCAAAAAATTTGTAATAACATTTTACCTGATGTTTAGTAATCACATGGCGTATTGCCTGTAAGGGAATTTCTACTAGGATATCAGGGTAAATAATTCAAAGTAAATAATGAAAATCAATTCAATCGTGGCCCTGAATATTCTCTTCAATGCACTAATCGAGGCATACCATCAAATTGTCTGTGTGATTTATTATTGAAAAATTCAAAAATATAAATCAGGGCTATAAATAAAGAATAATAAAGAAGACGATAAGGAAATATAGTTGGAATTAATACAACCGTGTAATAATGTCCCTAATCAAAGCGTCATACGAGAAATTCAATGAATCATCAAAATTCCAATACACCCCCACAGAAATTCCAATGAAAAACGGACATGCAATTCATTTAAACGTTTTACCCGGATATGAAATGTATTTACTATATTAATATTACGAAATCATAAGAAGGAATTCAGTTATGTCTGATGATGTGCTGTGGCCTGACAACTTTGATGAAAGCTGGGGATTGGAGACAGGGAATTTGCAGTTGTCGTGGGCATCCGGATGGTATGAACTTGGCGAAAGTAATGGGAATCAATGGGATGGTAACTTACAAAGGCTTTGGCGCCCAAGTGCCCGTTAAAGAGCCATACCTGGAGAGGATACACACCGAGGTGAGCATCTCCTCTCCCTCTTCATCCTCTCTCATACCAACTTCGTGCAGGTATATAAATTCTGGTGCTATTATTGGGGTTCGTGCCTTCTCAGGACCCCTCTTTTGGAGCCCTCCAACCACCCCACCCTCCCCTCCTTCCTCCCTTTCGATGCCCTTGCTGTTTGCTACCTTCCTCCCTCTTCCACCATCTCAATGTCGGCATCTTTGTGATGCCCGCACTTTCCGCCAGTTTTGCCTTTCTCTGTCTCCAGCCACTTCCCACCGTCCTGTTGCTTCCAGTTGATGCTGGGATTTTTATAAAACCGCGGTACCCGGTCACTACCGCTCGACGAAGTACTTTTTATTTGGCGAATTTACCAAGATATTGTCAGGATTAGTTATCAATACTCTTGCGGGCTTACATGTCGAAATATTACTTGTCACAATATTACCCGATAAAATATTTATCGGTATAGCATTATAACTAATCAATATTATTTGCGAAATTATTGGTGACCAAAATCTTAACATATATCTCGGAATATAATTTTCGAAAATATTCCATTGAAATATCAGACGAGATAAAATTTTAAACAATTAAAAGAGATGCTATTAAAAAATGTAAAATGAATCGTCTCACAGTAATAAAATTGTAGCGAGTTATTCACTTGGACGTAGACTATTTTATTTCAACATGTATCTAGGGCTTAAGAAATAATTGTTTCAATAACGCAAACATTCTTGGATCATCTTTTAAATGATATATCAATTGCAGTATTACCGACAAATACTTGAAAGTATTTAAAAATTCAATTATTGCATGCGAGTCCTAGTGGAATCGCGAGAAGATAAGCGCAATCAATCGCTTCAGCTCCAAATATCGCGGGGGGATGTGTTATGGGACGGACATGATTTTGGGGATGAATTAATGGGCAGTGCTCAAAATGTTAGAGGATTAAATAAAAATCCACTCCAAAAGGCATAATTGGATTCAGAAACTAATAAATAATGAGTTTTATACGTTGTTAAACAGATGCAGTAAAAAAGTTATTAGCGTAATATTTTAACCATCTATTAACCCATCCCCTTCCCAAAACCCATCTCTCCTCGGTAATCCCTTATTTAATTTCATTCCATAACTTCATTCATTTGCTAAAAACCTACAAATTTCCTTATACGCGTAATCAGAATTTTTTTCTCGGTATTGAAAGATTCTAATATTTTTTTGGATTATTACAAAAAAATCGAATTTTTCCTACAACGTCAGGCTAAATTTTCATATTGTCTCAATGCTTAAGGAACAATAAACAATAATGAAGTCCTGAACTTGTGTAAAATTTTTAAATTTAGAAAATACGAAAATTTATTCTGGCTACATTCTAGTGTTCAGGGATCTTTCCAGGGTTTCAATACTGTTTGATTTCCTCTCAAATTTTGAAATGCCAGCGGTATTCTGTGCCCAAATGATAAATATTTGAGACCGCCATTATGAATTGGTAGGTTAAACCAGAAAACCCGGAGAACCTATTTTCGGTTAAATTTTAGTCACTGGTTTGTGGGGATCCAGCACTGTTTACTCTACCTCCCCTCATCTAAATTCACGAGACTAATGACAAATATTTGAAATGTCAATCCTGAACATCACCGTTTACAACAAGAATGGCAAAATTTTTAAATAAATCCTAATGTATTCCCCGAAAACTATCGGAAGGGCGTAGCACTATTTGCCATATCCCTCATTGTTATTCGCCAAATTGGCAAGAAATTACGAATGCCAATATCAAATATTGAATATCCATTACGACTTTCTCATCCTCGAGATAAGACAAATGGCAAAATTTATCTCAACTGATCCTTCATTTATTTATCCTCCAATATCCGGCGTTCACAATTTAAAAATAATTACCCATGTAGCCCCGGAATAACGTTATATATAACAACTAAGTGCAAATTGGTTTAACATATTGTAATACGCAATTTGCATGCAAAAAAAAAACAGGCGCATTAAATCTTAACCTGATAATTCACTCTATCCTCTTCGCACAAATGTATCCGAAGGATACACACATACACCAAATGGTTTACAAGGTGTGCAACATTGTATCATCTCCCGGCGTCTGTTATTGAAACTGACTCGTACGATAATTTGCATATTGTATACGACCTGAAACGACCAATTCAACCGTTGCACGATTATGTATGATCCAAGAATCGATTCTACCTCATGTAGAGTTGGCTTGAATGTTACCGCCTTCACTTCTTCAAATGGGTACTTCATCGTACTTATATATATTGCCCCTTTCGCATCTTATTATCATTCAACGATCGTTATACACCGAATCAATGGTAATTCAATTGATACCAACTATTGGGCATAGAGAAATCATTACCGTCACGATAAAGATTGTTTTTTTTTTCCATTATCGAGCTGTGGAGATGAAATTGTCTGATAAATTGTCATATCGAGTGTTAAGATCGGTACGAGGTTTTTTTCTTTTTACGTCAACGACCTGCGTAGCTGTCGACAGTTTGACAGTTGATCAACTCCTGCGGGGGTATCTTATCTTCTGGGGAAGAAAGGTGGGAGTGAGGAAGCTTGTCGAAAATTGAAAAGAATCTGGTATCAGTTGTTGTGCGAACATCACGGTGTCTGATGCGGTTAGTCGGCGAGACATTTCATTAAGTGATTGTCAATCTTTTTAGGGAAAGGAAGGGGGGGGGGGGGAGAAAGGTGAAATTGATTATCTGGATGTCTGTTGATGGATAAATATATTTTAGACGGTTTCAATGTCGAAGGTTCAAGGAATAGGTAATTTATGCCTTAGAAACATCAGAGGTTCACCGAATAACATATAGCCCTGGGATAATGTATAGAGATTCAAGAAGATTAGATTAGCAGCTTCAAGGAAAGAAGTGAATCTTCTTCGAAGAGTGCCCAATCGTTCTCCAAGTTATCCGTGATTGCTTCAATCACAATGAGTTATAAATTGGTGCGAGTTATCGCTGGATTTTTAACAGTTCGCAATCAGAGGTGATGGAGTGCTTTAATGAGGTCGAGGAATATTCGGTAGAGACGGAAAAATAAAAATGCTTTTTAAAAATAATTCAGGTGGAAGGGAGAGCTTTTGGAAAGTCTGCGCAGACTTGAATATTCAGGAAAGGGGTAATTCTGATGAAAATGGAGGAAACCGGATTTCAAATGAACGAAATGCTCGGTGATTTCGAAGAAGGAAATTAATGTTCCTAAAGGGGTAATAGAATCCTCTTAAAAATACTCTCTCCTTCCGTAAAATCAAAGATTTTTTTGTAACGGAAGCCTAAGGATGTTCTAAGAACAGTACTAGAAACTATTGAACGTAACATTAACATAAGGGGAGTGGATATCTAAAACCGGTGATTCGATGAATGTGAAAAAAATTTGACGTTTTGACAAACTGCAAGTCGTTGAGAAATATTGCTAAAGCGATGAATCTCATCAGACGACAGACTACCCCAAATAAATAATGCCCTACGGCACTCTGAAGGCATAATCTCCACACGGCCTAACAAATTCAAATGAATCAAAGACAATTCCCGTAAAATGATAGTTGATAATACCAAAGATGTGACATGTGACAGTGACATGGGCTTGGAGAAAGAACTCTAGAAAAATTAAAGAGGTGCTCCCTCGGAGATCATAACAAATGACTCATTAAAAGAATTGGCCCGTCCACCTCTCGGACCAATCATCCACAATCAAGAGGCTGGTAATGAGCCCCCAGAAGCTTCCCAACCCCATCACCCTCTTGACCACCATGTGCAATCATCACCAATCAAGCACCATCTAATCAGTCCCCCCTGATTTTCCCCGTGAGACAAATCCGGGGTTGAAATCCCCCGAAAAGCCCCGAGCGCACTATCACCTTGGAATCCCTGGCAGTCCTCGGCCACCTGTTCCTCACTTTTTACCTGGGGTCCATCGGCGATCCATCGCCACGCCCTCGAACCAATCAACTCTCGCCCTCGGGCCTGACGTCATCGATATCCAACCGGTAGGGTACTGAACCTAGGGTAGGGGAACATCGGCCAAGACCTGCTTGCAGTGCAGCATTAAACGGGGACCACGAGGCGGGTGAATTTCAAGACCCCAAGAAGTGGGGGATACCAACAATCTCCATCTCACTCACTCACCTAGGACCCAGTGGTCACCACCACGGGATAAACTTGGCCTGCTGCAAGTGTGAGTTACACCGAAACCTCGAGAGAGTCGTTCCTCTTTGACTCCTTGTAATTTTCATTCGTACGCCAAAAAGACGACGTAACAGTGTCCACTGTCCAGCGATACGTCAACTCCTGGTATCTTACCCATTCGATATCGGTCAAACCATAAAACCATAAAATCATAAAATCATAAAATTATAAAATCATAAAATCATAAAATCAGAAAACCGGTCAAGTGTCACCCGTTGTCATCCGTTATATGATAAGAAAATTAATAGTCATTGATTTGAAATCTTGTGTCATGTTTTTAAAGTGAACGCGACGAAAGTGGGAAAAGGTAGTTTGATGATACGGGAGTGATTGATTCTGTCAATGATATTGATTGTCCATGTTGCGGGGGGTGGCTAGGGGATTGGGGTGGCTGGAATAAGTGAAGTTATTCTCGAGTGATAACCACCAGGGTGTGATGCCCTGGTTATGGTTAAAAGTGAGTGAGGCTAGTGGAAAGAGGTGGTGGTGGTATTATCGTCGCAACCCAGTGGGATTGATTGGTTTGATAGAACCCACGTGATATTATGGTGGAATTAGGTGGTAAAACGAGATTGGTCTCGTACCTACAAAAAATACGTAACAATGATAATTATCAAAGATGTAGAACTAGAAGAAGATATCCACCTAGGATTCTTATTGTTGTACTTCTTGTACTCTGGTTACCGGCGTTGGAGATACCGGGGGTTTTAGCCTGTGGTCCTGGTAGGGGTGGCGGAAGGCGACCAATACTGCGCAAACTCACCCCATTAGTTTTCAAACAGCATGTGCCAAATGTCAGTGAGAATACACTGCCAGCCAGTGGATTGCCAGAGGGACGGGTATCAAGGGATCACACGAGATTTCGCGATCTTGTTCCCAATTACAATGCCGATATCATTTTCAAGGATGAAGAGGGCACAGGAGCTGACAGGCTCATGACTCAGGTAAATACTTTTTTTCCTTATTTATTTTTTTTTTTCAGGGCTTTTAAAAGAATGGGAGGGGGACAAATTGTCTCTCACCGGTTTATACGCCTCGTTAACGTTTTATTCATTCTGCATTTATTGGTGTTTATACAACACTTTGCACCTTCGCTCTCTTAAATGCTACCGACGTTGTTGCGGCGCTTTTGTCAATTCAACATTCGTGGGTGGAGAGACGACGGGTTATGTCTGCGCAGGTTATTGTAATTTATTTATTTTCTCAAGAGAATTTCAGTGTTCTCTTCGCTATCTTCCTCCAATACCAAATTTACAAATGATGGTGAAAGTAATCTGCTGAAGTTTGGATAAGATGTTTGGGAATTTTTCATCTATCCATCGAGGAGGTGATTCTCTACTGAACCCTCTGACCGTCGGTTCCACACAAACATCTACATTCTTCATCACTATTGACTGTTATACTCTCTTATCTCATTGTCACAGACTAGCGAACCTTGACCGGATGCCGTTTCATTTGTTCAAACATTGAATTTTCATTTTTTTTTTAATTTCTCCAAGATATTATATGATTTTTCACTGTATGAAATCTCGCGTTGTGGCGTGGGGATCGATAATTAGGGGAAATTAATGTGGTTAACGAAAATGAGGGAAGTAAAAACAAAGGAAAAATAAAAATAAATAAACGTGCGCGCCACCTAAGTGATTGTGGGTAGGTTTATGGCAGCCATAACCAGTGTTTGGTTTGGCGCGTTAAAGCTACGCCAATTACGGCAAATAAAACTTAATGGTTTCCTTGTCCTTTAGTCTTTTTCATCATATGTTTTTTCTTTTCATCATTCCTGTGTCAACTCTGGCCCGAAGAAGCAGTCGTGGCAAATGCCGTAACGATTGCCAACTCCGAAAAGTGTAATTATGCGTTGCAACAAACTTTCAAGGCATTCAACTCCATCAAGTTGAGTTTATTAAAGAAATATTGAAAAATACTTGAAAACTCGGGTAGATTTCTCGGTAATTTCCGAGATCTTCGTAAATCTCTCGGCCGTCGGTTGTCGTCATGGTGTACACATTTCTCGAGTTTCTGTTAGTAGCAATAAACCTGGTGAACAGGTGCGGACGTCGTATTGGAATCAATTTCAAGCCATTGAGAGATACCGATTGAGAAAAATCCACGTCAATATCTCACTGAAACATTTCACCATCAATTGCCAGCGTTTATTGATGGAATTACCACCTAGCAAACTATATTTCTCCATTCAACTTCCATTCCTTCAATAAAAACCCGTGGAATAAAATCTGTCGCTGATCTTCTTCGCCTAGATTATGATTATAATCTTTAGCTTATTTTTTTTTAAATATACTAAATTGCGTTACAGGCGTCAAATCTTTCACAAGTTTTTTTGTCTGGTGATCATTTGATTGTCATTATGTCTTCATGTCAAATATTTCATTCCATCTCCATGAAATCATAAAATATTTTCGTCTGAAAAAGTCAGGATGACTTCTTCTTCAAAGAAAATAGTTTATATAATTCTTCTTCTAATTAATTGCCTTAAGCGCGAGGTATTTGCAGGCGAACTTTTCGTCAAATGAAAACGTCAGGTGCGTTCTAGAAATAATAAATTCAGGTTTCTTTGGGGGAGAATGCGGTGTTCTGAATGGAAGTGTCCTTACACATGAGAATCCTCGGAATATATTAGTTGTCATCGTAATGTTTTATGTCAATCATCGTTACAATACCGAGTACCACTTGACTTCTTTTTTCCAGAATCCAAAGTGATGCTTCACGCTCATCAAACATTCGTAATTGTTTACTAATTTCCATTTCATTATGGTGGAGTAGGGAGAGACACTGGTGAACTGATTTTCCTGGGAAAAAAGTAATGAGTCAATGTTTGTCGGAGCATTTTGTTACTTGTCGGAGATATTCGCGTCATGTACCTGGAAAATATCGGGGAACCACTCATTCTTCAGGTATTTGTCGATCTCTCGGGAATGGATTATCAGTTCTGGTGGCGGCTCGATAAGATTTTTTCCCGGGAAATCAGGGAGAAAAATCTTCTAAGAAGATTGAAAGAAAAATCGATCGAAGAAATTATTTTCAAGTGAAAATCGATATGGCTATCGTAATTAATTACTTGGAATTAATACGCGAAAAGATTAGAAGTAAATTGATAACTCGAAAATAGGAAAGGTCCATTTTTAATTCTGCGTATTTTTTTTTCCCGGGAAATCAGGGAGAAAAATCTTCTCAGAAGATTGAAAGAAAAATCGATTGAAGAAATTATTTTCGAGTGAAAATCAATATGGCTATCGTAATTAATTACTTGGAATTAATACGCGAAAAGATTAGAAGTAAATTGATGACTTGAAAATAGGAAAGGTCCATTTTTAATTCTGCATATTTTTTTTTAACGTTAACATATTTGGAAGGCAGTGAAGTCTTGGAAAAATTTAGGAAAGTTTCCCAAAAATTGAGGTCAGTCTTCGGATTTCCCAATATGTTCTTCACGGAACTCTCAAGTTGTCAATGACGATGTTCTCTCTGAAGATGAGGAAAACCGAAGTGATAATTAGTTTTCTCCGTACTGCCGACCTTCAACTTTTCCTGCAATTAAGATTCATCTCTAAAACAACTGCAATCAAATATGTAAATTATTGTACGCACTGATAGATCGAATCATTCATTCTCAAACGAGTTTTTGAGTGGACCCTGACTTTTCTTTATTTATAACAAATAGAACTTGAAGTATTCAGCGCGTTCGCAATTATCGATAGATTAATATAAATGAAGTGATCGTTTTTCGTTGAAATTGAATTCGAACTCATACAATCGAAAATTCAGATAACTGCATTGACTTTTCATTTTCTCACGTAATTATCCCACTTTGAACTACCCCAAATTGCTACTGGATATTTAGCAAGATTTGTGAGAATTTTCGCAAAAAAACACCCCATTATTTCCAAAAATCCTGCACATTCATTTCTCGCCTCGGACTCTCGAACCCCAGACTGACGTCACTTTCTTCATCCTTTGTCTCAGCGATGAGGGCCCGATCGATGTCCCATCGATTTCTTCCTTCGTTTTTTTTCTTCCTTTCATTCTCCTTTGTTACTCCAGCGTATCGAATGACCTAGAAGAGACAAGATGAGTTCTCGTCTCCGGTGGCATTGCCAACGATAACGAGACGATCCCCAGCTGGTGTCGATCGGCAATCTATTCTTTCATGAAATTTTCTTGTCCCATTCTTTAAACATTTTCATCTCGTCCCAGAATAGTTTCGTATCGCGTGGCGCCACGTGCGACGATCGAGTTTCTGCTCGTGTGACACTAACCGATCAAGACGGTGATATCTCTAAACAATTGCCCCAAGGATTTGCCACTCAGGAAATCACCGGTCGTACACTCTCAGAAAATTGCATTTGAAATTTCAATTTAAGGCCCGGGTGGACCATCTATCGAACGTCATTTTTTGTTTAAATTTGATCTTTTTAGCCTAAAATATATTTTAATTTATGATCAAATTTGTGTTGCGGGAAGCACTTGAATGGACATAAAAAAATAATGAAAAAAAGGAGGTTAAATTATTGAAGGGCGCTAAAGAGCGATTATTGTTTCATTTGATTTTTGGATGATTCAAAGTCAGAGAAATCGGCTTCACATTTTAACGAAGAAATCACAGAAATTATTGAAGATATCAGTCGATTCTTGGAATGAATGGATCTCTCTCGATTAAGAAGTGAAAAAAATTTCGCAATTGCTAGAGTAACACTTGATAAAACTTTCCGTTACTAACCTATATCAAATGAGAGGTGATGAGAATCAGAATCAGAATCAGAATCAGAATGAGAATCAGACAAGTCTGTTCGGGTGAAGGCATTACACATGGAGTTGAGCAAATGAGGTATTTATAGATCTGCGGATAGAGGGAGATTCTCATGTTTACTGTTATTATTTTATGGGGTTCTTTATGTGTAGATGATGGGGGCAGTTGCGATGAAAATCGTCGTTAAAGTTTTATAATGGGAATAGGAATTGTAGGCACTCCAGTGGTTATGGGGAGGAAGTTCATATTAGTCACGTTTAGGTGGGTTTGTAATGATGTGATGAAATGCCATCATCATTTTAATTATTTATTGGGGTTTTTCTAGGTATTTGCCATGGGTACACACGGGGAAAAAAGACGGAAAGAGGTAGCTAATGTGATTTTTTTTTTAACTTACGAGCTACTCTTCAATTTAAATCATTTGCTTAATCGATTGTTTAGTAACTGACAAAGAAACTTGATGAAAATTCATCATTTTGTGTCAAAAGGTATTTTATGGAAATTTCTTGTTGGGTTGTCGATTTTTTTTAGTATATTATAGAATTGAATTTATTGCACTCGTCGTTTTTGAATATGGAAACCAATTTAATGTGAAATTATCTTAATTAACAAATGGAGAGTGCATAGTTAATTACAGATCATTTGATTTTACGATTTTCTGCTCATCTCTAAGAAATTTTTAATAAAAAATTTATCATTTTACAGAAGAGTCGATGAGATTTTCATTCTTCGTTAATTTCAGAGAATGAATTCCTTAAAAATGGAAAACATTGATAAAATTCGCCACAATTGTTTATGGGGATTGTAAAATATGGCCAGGTTAAATAATGCTCAGTTTATTTACAAAATAAGGAACATAAATTATATATCCACAGACTAATTCATACAAGACAGAGATTGCCGCGTTACAGGAAAGCGATTGTAATCCAAATCCAAAATTTCCAAAAATTTGACTGAGGAAAACTAAAATCAGAGCGAATTCGAGCCCGAAAATTGTCTATGTCAAAATTGTAAATATTAACAAAGATATTTTTCATTCCCGAAAATCCGTAATATCTTGAATTTCCCTCCAATCATCAAGAAATGCGTGCGAAATGGAAAAAAAAAATTCTCCCATAAACCTTTCGTTTCTAATTATAGAAAGCAATTTAATCTGAAATTATCCTCATTACCCAGCGAGAGTAGAAAAAAAAAGGCAATCCAATTTATAAGTTCTCAACATAACCGAGTAAAAGTGGGTAAAAATGGTGCACAAAAGAATCAATCGCGTGCTTGTTAAAGTGCAAAACGGAGGCGTTCGAAGGCTGAGGCGAATCACAGTGTATGAAAAGGGTGGCAGAGGGTGGCAAGGGAGGAAGAGGGAGGATGAGTGAGGAAGAGGGAGGAAGAGGGAGGAAGAGTGAGGAAGAGGGAGGAAGAGTGAGGAACAGGGAGGAAGAGTGAGGAAGAGGGAGGAAGAGGGAGGAAGAGTGAGGAAGAGGGAGGAAGAGTGAGGAAGAGGGAGGAAGAGGGAGGCAGAGGGAGGTTATAGTGAAAACGAGATGAGAAGGGAAGCCAGGTTGAATGTCGATGTTGCTTATGGTCGGCTGTCCGTGGCGTGTTACTAATGAGCGCGGGATTAACGCTGTTGGGGCTCCCAACCTTCTCTGTACTCCACACCATCCGGGGATATCCCCATATAAGATTGCCTCCATCTTCTATTTTTTTATTCTCCCCATTTCTTTCTCATCTCTCTCTCATCATTCTCATTCTCATCTGTTGCATCGCACTCTTCCTCGGGTCGTTTTATGTCTTCACGCATTTTTATTTTTAATCCCATTATTTCGACGGTACTTAAACATTATGATTAATTGAATTATCATTTTCATCGGTTATCTTTAACATTTTCAATAGAAAAGGTGGAACGCTTTTTTTAGCATCTTCACACTTCGGGCCGAAAATCGTTTATTTGAATGGGTGGAGGGGGAGTGGATTTGGTCATCGGAAAGTGGACGATTGGGTAGTTTTGGTGGGGATTAATTTTTTTTTTCGAAATGCTTTTAGATTTTTAGAAATCGCAATTTTCACGCGAATTTCGGGGAATTTCGGGGCTTAGCATTCACAATTTAATTAAGGACTGGTGGGAACCGTCAATTTTTCTCGAATTATTTATTATTTCCTACTAATTTTTTATGTTTTCATTAACAATAATTTTAGTATAGAAAAATTACAGTTCCTCCCCTTCTCTTGAAAAATATGTGAAATTTCCCTCTTAATAAATTCAGTGTAACAATTTTGAAATCTCTTTAAGCAATGTATATAGTATATGTATATAGCATAGTACATATACCTATATACATATTTGATATCTCTCAATTTTTTATTATACGTAATTCCGTGAAAAATGAAAAAATCCTATTGAAAAATGATGATTCATTATTATTTTCGCCCGACTCTCATTACTGGAAGGTTCTAGAAAATAGTTCCGTATGCGTTACAAGCATCGATGACGCAAAATCTAAATGAACAAATGTAGCAAGAGGTGACGGAGAGAAAAAGAGAAAGAAAATATAAAATTAGTTTGTTGAATGGGCAAAGGTTGATGATATCTTGAAGGATATCCACTCGTGAAAATATATTTGTATCCAGGTATACTGAAAACGAGTGGCAATATACTTTGAATCCCCTTAGCCTCCCCTTTTGTCTCTAGCGAGAGAGGGTCTTTGGACTCTTACCTTTTGCTCAGTGCCGACGCTAATTAAGGTCGTCCCGCGGATTGAAAGGGGATGGACGCTCGAGTTTTTAGGGCAAAAACGGTTTTACACCGCGTTAGGAGCCAAACTAGTCATCTGTGCCATCTCCCTCTCCTCTCGACTGATTCTCCTTTTTTTTAGTCGATTTTTTGTTTTCTCTTGTTGATTTGGACTTTTGTTTCCTCTCGCTCCATTGGTTTGTGTCTCTTATCCACATAGACATTCCACCAGATGATGGCTGAGAAATTCCGGTCCCAGGGTTGAGGTGAATTTAAATCTCCCGCCGTTTTTTGCTCGTGGCGTTTGCATGACAAAATGGCTGGTGAGGATTAAAATGGAATCACGTCGGATTTTTTGCCATTTTGGACAGTTCTCGATAAAGAATCGACTCGTGAATTAGTTTCATTGGTTTTAAACTGATTTTCGAGATTCACAAGGTTATTACCGTAAATTCACGTTTCTGGGAGTTTTTAATTATGACGTTTGCATTTAAAAAATGGCCGTTGTGGGTTGAAATGAAATTTCATCGGGCTTTTTGCGACTTTTCCAAATTATTATTAAGACTTCAAGGATTTCTTGATCTCCCGTTATTAATTTCAAATTATATTTCAAGGTTATGGATTTATCCTCATGATTTATCCTCGCAAAACGCACGAGGTATACTGTTTAGATTAATGTGTCACGATGTTTGCGTGGCAAAGTGGCAGTTGGGATTTACAACTGTTGGTTTTGCTTTTCGATTCATTGGGAATTCTCGAATGACATTATGAGATCAGTTTCATGTTATGAAAGTTTTTATTCTCAGTACGCTACCTGAGGTGAAAAAAAAAATGGTGGAATTCAATATGTCTGGGTGAGGGCAACAGTTTTTCTTCTTCCCCCTTGTTTACAACACGGGTAACACACTGGGAAAAGGATGAAGGAAAGGTCCGAGGGCCGAGAGTCAATGCCATAATGCATGGTGAGAAGTGCTCATGGGGTCAAACGGGTCAAAATGTAACCACCATCGTTGGAATATTCTAGGTCCCTTTCTCATTCACTCTCTCGTTCATTTATTTTCCATCGTATCTTTGTCTTGGTCTTTCTCGTTTGTCGCATATATTACAAAAACTCATACTACCGTCTCGTTACACTGGCTTCGCGGTCGTTTTTTTTTTTTCCTTTTTTTTTCGCGAACGTTCGAGTGAATCTTCGATGCATTCAACTTCCCTTTGAAACCCAAGTAGCGTAATTTATTCTGAAGTTTAATCGATGAAGTTTATGCGGAGGGAAACTCAATGTATGGTACAGCGGAGAGAATTACATATGTCCGAACACGGAGATGAAAAAATTTGATGGAAACAAATTTTAAATGGTGGAGAGATTTTGGATTAACATTAGATAATATGGAAGTTATGTTTTAGGAGCTTTTACCATGTGTTGAGATTTTTACTAGAATTTTTATGTTTTTAATTAATCAAGAAATTAATTGATAAGTTGATTAATGTGGATGAAACGCATCGATGTCTCAATTCTCAATATAACTCCAACCACATTCAACATTGGAGATGATGTATCTCTTCAAAATGATTTTTTGTTTCACCAACCAATGTTTGTTTTTACATATAATAAATGTTTCCGCACTCTGTTGCAAATTTACACTTGAAATTTTAAATAATAGAATTTGAAATTTTAAACAACGACGAAGCGACGTTAAATTTCCAAACATTCTGGTAATTCTCAGTTCTCAGGTCCAGATGATACTGAAAACCCTTGAAAATCCTGATAATTCAAGCAATAATTCATCTAACTAAACATTCAGATCACTGCGACTAAAATTTCAATAAATTTTCCATAATCTACATATGACACAATAATTTAAAAAATGTTGACAATAAACGTCACGAACTTTTTAAAAAAAGGCGATCCCTGATGGTTTCTTCCTCAAATATCAAATAAATTTTCCCCCAAATCTGGCATGCAGGATGTAAACTGATAAATGCATTGCACCTCGCATGAATGCCCCATCAGGACAGCACAAATGCAGGGTAGAAATAAAGAGTCATCCACTTCGATGAAGTCATGCAAATGATTCAGCATCCTGTCCACTTCACCGAGACCTAGGCAGCCAAGAAAAAAATGTCGGAATTCGATATAAAAAACTATCTAAATATGTGGCTTTAAACCCGTGTATGGGCTGTCCTGTAAAGTGATCTCTGCAACCACTTCCTTCCTTCGGCAGAGGATCCGATGACCATTGGGGTTTGAGGTCGACAATGACCGACGTGGGAAAGGAACGTCAGCCCTCACCCCATCGCCCCCTTCGAATATCAACGAGCAATAGTAATATTTACCCTCAACTGCTTCTCCCTTCACATCTCCAACAAACAGTAATAATTCACAAGTTCAAGAAAAAAAAAATTAAAAAAAAAACGACCTAATTTCCCCTAACTCAACAGAAGGAAATTCCAGTGTCAGGACAATTACAAAGGTTTCCTCATCCGCTCCACCATTGTTACCCACCACAAATCATCTCCAAATGTGTACAACAACTGGTAAATAATATTGCAGGACAATTACAACCGTTTTGTTTTCAGCCATAACCTCACCCTCATGAATAATGTCCTCGGGGCAAACAAACAAAACAAAAGGATGTGAAAACAAAAAACAATGTGTCCTCCGCTGGTGACCAGTAGTACGAGAAAATCCCGAGACACTCCATATAATCCATATAATCCTCATGTTATCCAGTCAACCAACACGACAGAGAACAGGGAGAAAAATGATTTAAATAGCCAGCGGTGAATTTTAAAGTTTGATAAATAAATAACTGTATAATTCATGATCGCTTGGCATTCCATTGTGCATTGTTGCAAGAGACACTCTCTTATTTTTCATGTTGAAAACCATGCGCATGACTTCCAGCTTGAAATTAGAGTTCGTACAGTCATTTCGAGGGAGATCCCCTCATGCCATTTCAAAATCAAATGCACGGTGAGATATTTATTGTTGAAGTTATCCTGATATTGAGTAATCGCGTGGCAAATCGCGTGGCAAATCGCGTGGTAAACCAACAGAATTTTTCCCCTCGCGTTATAATCGAAATGTCAATATTCTTCTTCTACAAATTTCACATAAATATTGTTACTCGCATCCAACAGCGATTGATTCGAGAATTTGAACCGATTTAACGATTAATCTCCAAGAAAGTTCACTACCCCGTTAAAAATTATCCAATCAATCATTAAACTTTGTCGTATAATTAATAAGATGTCTACAAAAAAAATCAAAAATTCATAATAAAGTAGGATAACGAAAATGGAGTGGAGAAAAAAATAAGAGAAAAATAAAAGAATATATTGAAGGGTAACAGTTGATCGATAATGTATGACTTCCGGATGACATGCCATCTAAGAAAATAAAGAATAAGAAACTCCTGGTCTGACCATTTAAATGCCCGAGCGATTCCATCGTACTCTTATTCAAATAAATTCAATTAATTTCCATAGGATGAAAACAATGGGTTACACGATTTTATACTTGAAGATCGATTCTCGAAGTTCGGGGCGTACGTACAATGGAGGTTAGGACGCCATACCACGGTCAGGAGCTTGAGAAACGAGAGGATTTAAAGGGAAAAAGAACAATAAGGGGAGTTTGGTGAGGAATGAGGAGGGAAAGGGGGTAAAAGTTGTTATATAGCTCGAAGCCTTCCAGATGTATAGATATGACGCTATATAACCCTTTCACGGCAAGTTGAGGTTGTTTCTTATTTTCCGTACCTCCTCCGCCTTATTCGCCGCGAGTATTACGGCTCTTCTTGCGGCTTTACCTTCATTCTTTTCATCCTCCTTTTTATTCCGTCCTTGTTCCTTCTTTATTTTTTCATTTTAGTCATTTTAGTTGCCGTTTTTTCCCTCTTCTCGGGGTATACTCCTAGGGTTTTTCCTTGATTTAACATCTTCTGGGGATGGATGCACGCATTTTCCACGTCACGGATCGGTTATTCTGACTCGACGCGCATTCCGCAGGTTGAGGTTATATGCGGAAAATATGGCGTGATGGGTTCCAATGGATTCCAAATGGAATTCCTATTTTTAATTGAATATTTTGATTTTTTGGGGAATCCTTTCGGTTGCTGTCGTTTTCAGTTTCTATTCGGAGATAATTTTTTTTATTCTTTTTACTTTTTATTTCAACCATTCAAATTATATTGTTTATTCTGTTGAACAAAGTATTCACTAAAGTAAGGACAAAATCTTAATTACAATTTACACGTTCATAATTTAGAGTTCTTCTTCTTAAATCACTTGACGGAAATATTCACTCCGGAGAATTTCAGAAAGGAATCAATGTGTAATATATAAATAGCACTTTTCGATTAAAATTCTTCAGGAAATAATTAATATAATAATTAATAAGATTTTTCATATGGCGGAGAATACTTCTCTAAAAGTTTATTCTGACCGAAAAATCAAAATTCTGTTAAAATAATTTTACAGAAACGTGAGGTGACTATCGCTGTTAAAAATGAAAAATGAAAATTTTAAAAATTAAAAAAGTTTTTCAACCTGAAATTTCTAGTGTAGTGTAATTTTCCCACAATTTATTTATGATGAAATTATATTGCAATGCAATTAGCCTCAAGCCCTGGCAATAAACCAAACTTGAAAACTTCATAATTGATGTTGAGATAAGAACAATGGCGAAATAAGGGAGGGTTGATTCTGTTTTTTATGAAGACTGGGTGAATTGTGAGTGGCTGAACCCAAGTTCCTATGGGATGGACAAAGGGTGAAAGATATGTAATTAATGGGGCGGTAACCCAACCATCGCCTCCTTCAAACATATGATCCCCATCATTTCTGTTCCACCATGAAAAAAAAAAAAAAAAAAGGACAACAAGAATCAAGTTTAAATCAAATGTGTACAAAATGGCTACTCGTCTCGCCAGGTTTGTTTCTAAAAACCCGCGTTATTTTTCGCGGTACACATCTACACACAACGGAATTCACCATCGCTCAGTGACGAAGGGGATGGGACCGAGGGATTTCATTGCAAAAAATATAAAATCATTTTGGTTCTTCTTATTTATCGTTCCTAATTTAAAACGTCGAACGTTGAGTGGACGCTCTGGAATGCCTGGGATGCCACCAAAGTGGAATGACTGAGGAAAGGGAGAAGATATGTAAGAAAGCATCGGTCAGCACAATTTAAAAAAAAATATCAAAGTTAAATAACAATGGTGGTCACAAAGTAGTGATGGAATTTACCAGTGGACCAGGCGTAATTAATTTAACTTCTTGTCCCTCCTATGGCGGCAGCTAATGGTTTTCTTGCATCGGCCGTTTAAATACGTGTTCTTTCTGGGATGAAAATTTCAAAAATAAATCGAATTTTTCACATTCTCTCGATCCAATGCTTCTTCTTCATTTTTTTTCCGGAAATTAGCCTTTATGGTGATAGAAAGGGGTCAGAGGATAACTTTCCCGTCTAGAGTTCTGCAATTAACTGTTCTCCGCTTTTAGATGTCGTGATATTTGAATTTGAATTTTCAAATAAAATATATATCAACAATTGCCTTTTGACTCATTTATTCGTGAGACGAAGTACATACTTTAGCGTTATTCGTAGAAATTCGGCAGAGACCGTGAGGTAGAAGATAAATATTTTATTTTAGTTCCGGAAATTCTTGTGAAATGGCTGGTGATTTGAATTTTCAACCAGAGTGTAATGTTTGAGATAAATTCATTGGAATATTTCTAGTGCAAGTGCGTGCAAATGAGTACAAAATATCTGCGCCCTTTTTGTCATTTTTTTCATAAAACCAATATTTTGGTTTCTTACCAAAAAATTGCCAGTGCAAATTTTACTTCAAAATATTAGATTATAATGTTTAAGACAGAATTAATTGTTCACCAACGCAATGCGTGATCACGAAGAAAAAAATTCAATAAAAATTACCTGCCTGTTCCGTGATCTGCCAGTCGAAACTATTTACTAAAAAATCTGTATATAATATAACTATTTAGTATAAATTATGAATGTTCCGTACTTTTGCCTGTAAGTTCAGTGAAAAAAATGCAGGAAGGACTACATTTGAAGGAAAATAAAGAGAAGAAAATAAACTCACATCCAGTACATAAAATATACTTGACTCGCGTATATGTTCTTTTCGTGTGTGAAATTTTCATTGCGTTTGTAGCCATTTCACTTGAAATATTTTGAACAGTGCAGTCTGGAAACTAGAGATCATTCTCATTCTCGCGGTGAGGAGAAAGAAATGAAGAGAGAAGTGGAAAACGATAGTGCGAGAGTCAAGTTGATTCATGTATTATATACATGTGAAGAGGGAAATAAAAAAGTGAAGTTGGGTACTGTAGCGGGGCGTTAACGAGGCGGGCAAATACGTACATAAGACTGCGGTGCGATGGATGTGAAACAAGAATGATAGAATAAAAATTTGGCATGAATGAGGAAGATCGAGGGATTGAGGTGCGAAATACTGTTCATTTGTTCCTGGGATTGTCGAGTCATCAGTATTTTTAACATGAAAATATCGAGCAGAAGTGATTTATCCATAGAACCACAGGAGGATATCGATAAAATATTCCCAGTCACTGCGTTTTCGCTTGAATATTTCATAAGACGAGGGAAGTAAGTCCCTCTTTCTCCGAAACTCAGGCTAAAATTTTTCTCCGCGTCGCCAATTGTTTGAAAATTCACTGGACATCAAGCACATGGCAAAAATTTATTTTATGAGCGAAAATAAAAAATTAAACTGAAGCGGAAGAACTCAAATTATTGCAATTCTTTTCGGAGAAAACTCTTGTCAGAGAATTTTCTTACGTTTGATGTTGAAATTTAGCAAACCAAATTTTCACATAAAATCTTTAAATTTATCAGGAAAGATTCAATTATTGTTTTTTAGGGAATTATATCTGAGGCTTGAGCTCTGCACCTCGACAAGTGACCGGAAGTGGTTTGTTGTCGATAAAAAGACATGACAGTTGCTGTGAAAAAACTATACCGGTGGGATAAATGCTTGTTGGACTAGATCTTCAGAAGAATTACCTCAAATTCACTTGCTAAATTATTCACGAAGAATTATTATGGCGGTTGCACACCTCAAAGAGAATTAAGCTTAATTATTATTCAGCTTAATTCTCGTACTCTTCCCTCTGTGACAGCCGGAAGCGGAGGCAATAATCCATTATTGAGAATAGCAACAATATTCTTCGAATATTATCAAAGAACATAAATAATCTATTAGAAAACTATTCAACTTCTTTCTGAAAATTTTCCATTTTATGTCAAATTTCTTCAACTTCTTAAGATACAATTCGTTGAAACGATTTAATAAAATGCGGATCTCTTCTCTTAATTATAATATATATAATATTATTATATTATGAAAAATAATGAATAATTATAATAATGAAAGGAATTACATATATATATAATTCAGTTACATTCAAACGAAAAATCGTACAAAAACGATTCCATCGTCAAATATTTCATAAATTAATCTTCATGAAATCATCAAATATTTTCTTCTAAGAGAAAAATGCGTTATATATTATTTTTGGTTTGATCCATCAGGTGCGACTAATCCGTGGAATTTTCTAATTTTTAAAAAATCTCAATCTCTTCCAGCGAATTCATTAACTCTCCCACAAGTAAATCCATTAAAAACAGATAATTGTTGGGTTACAGTAATTTTTCCTCCCGACGCATAATCATAAAACGCTAGAATAAACGAAATAGTTCCGCGAAACTACTAAATAACCACTCCCAATAAATTTTCTTCCATTCAATCTGCCCATTCGTTGAACAAGTTGACGTTTATCTAAGCCGTTAATCACGTTTTCCCCCGGCGCTATCACTCTCGCAAATTTACTTGAGGGTTTAATAACGTTCATTAAAATATGTTAACGGTTATTAGGTTGATCAGTGTAAACATCGCGTCGGGTCTTGGAAAATAAGCAAAATAAATGAATGGAGAGTTGTTGAATAGTCGATGGAAAGTGGACACCGATTGGGCCTTGTTTATTTAAACCGGTGCGTGCTACCGTGCCACAGGGAAAAACGAGATTGTTTCGTCTTATGCTTGTGGCAATGTTTAGCCTGCTGTTTTAATCGACATTAACGACTGGTTATCGTTACCAGGAGTGAGAATAACAGTGTATTGCCACCAACATTTGTCGATCAACCGGAAGCGATCATCCTATATGTTGGCTCATTTTCCCCCCGTGGAACGAGTTTGAGGAGATTTAAAAAATTCTACATGTTTTCACATTATCATTTGGATCAATTATGAAGGCGATGTTGATACCTCCAATCGAGAATTCTTGCTTCAAATTGTTTTTACGACAGGTGAAGGACTTACTTGATCGGTGATTTCTTTCAAATTGTCGTATGTTCCAGAAGATGATAAAGCGATGAGAGTAGTTGGTTCATATTCTTCGGAAGTCATTTAGATTTTGAGAGTGACACTCAATTTATTCCATAAATAAATTATTGTAATGCTTTTTCCTCAGTTTTTTCGATGATTCGTCTGTTTCTTTTTATTTCATTTATTAAGCTCATATATTATGTACTCTATTATGTACTCTATTATGTACTGAAGATTTCCATATTTTACCTAAATATTCAAAATGCTTCGATTTTTAATGTTTAACGAAGAAAATAAGTAGCGATGGTTATAGACCGTTTTACAGAACTTTTTTTGTTTTTTCGAATGGCATCGGCTGTGTCCAATTTTGTTGCGTTCTTGTGGAGCTATTGAAAGGTTTTCCACTTTTCATTCTTATCTCATGTTCTAAAATTCATGTTTATTACTAATTATCCTAACATTCGATGTAATTTTTTAGAATCACAAAATAACTTTGCTTCGGCAATACTCAACAACAACACAGACTAAATGACGGATTCAATCCATAGAAATCCTCAGGCAATATTTAATATGATAATATATCAATATATAATATACTACATAGTAGACGGGAATTTTTTATAGCGTTCTACATTTTTGTGACGTCAAAGGAGTCGTTGGATAGGATTTGGATTAAGTAAGAAGGGCAACAGGATAATTCCTGATATAATTTTTACAAGAAGAATTACTGAAAAAATGGATAGTCCAGACCGGGATATATAATATAGTGTTTAGTATGATTCGCAAAATATATCGATTTCTTAACGTACACAGGAGTAATTCCCAGCTCGAGCAAGTCACAATAACTGATTAAATTCAATTACATGCAAAGTAGCTAGCAATTGCTGAAGGATTAAAGTGTCAGGAGAAATTCCTTCTCCAATTTTTTTCGACAGAAGATTATTCTCAATGCCCTTCAAGACGAACTGATAAATTTTGACTCCGAGTCATCTTCACCGAGGGGCAGCAAAATTCAGGTCAACTTTCACGTGACACCTTAGATTTAAATTTCCAGGGCACTTGTAGGCTTCCGTTTCGGGTGTCTCCGGGTGACCAAGTCAGAATAGTTTCCGAGGTCAGAAATTGTTGGGCTTTGGTTTGAGCTACGGAAGTCGTTTCGGGGTCTTCAAGGGCGCTTCTGAATCACATTGAAGAAAAAAAGGACAAGAGCTGAAAGGGAGGGCCAAACAATTTGACACGGCAAAAACAATCGACGACAACAACGAACCACGTAATCGGCCCTCCACTGAGCGTGAACTACTGGGACAAGAGTTTTTCGTTCCACTCTTCCTTCCTTCCGTTTTAACTTCCGAAAATACTGGACAGCCGAGGGAGATGGAAATAAAAAAGGGCCTTTTTCTTCTCTCTGTCGTCTTCGGACCCGGGATTTTGCGTGTTTACGGCGTCCAAAGACGACCCCCAACTGCGAAGTCGGCACAACAAAAACAGCTTGGAAGCTTTAAAATCGTTGTGGCAAGCTGCGCAACTAATCGACAGTTTTCAAAATATATATTTTTTTTTTCTCGCATTTTTTTTGTCCTGAAGTCTTGAGAAATCCTCGGACGTTGATTACACGCCCTTGCCAATTTTTGGGTGTCAATGGAAATTCTTCCTTTTTTCTTACTCCTTGAAAATAGGAACTGACATTTTGGAATGGGAATGGGGGTGGATTGAAGCGTTAATAATTTGGGACCTGTGGATAATCGCTTGGCACAGATATGTTTTCCTGTCTTTTCTTCTTTTTCGGTGAATTTTCCAACGTTTTTCGACTTCTTTAGAGCCTCTGATTTTTATCACTCTTCATTTTACTCGGGATTGACAGTTTTTTAGGGCCTGCCTCGCTGAAAATATCCGGTAATATCCAAGATTTTATTTGATATTTTGGTAAAAAAATTTTCGGATGAATTCCTCGCGGAGTAGTAGAGAAAAATTTATCGGTGTACGTATCGTTTTTCATTTCTGGATTTTTTCCATTATTAAACGTCACGGAAAATTTTACAGTTAATTTTTCTTGGGGTGAAACTACTCAAGTGGATTCCGAGTCACATATGATTACAATATGTATTATTTACTGACTGTACTGCAGCGAAGCGAAACCAATTACCTGGCAATTCCTACAAACCCAGAGGAATCCTTCGCAAAAATGACTGGCACTGAAAATTTCAGAGGAAAACAAGCGAATTATTTTTCGTAGTGATATGCATCTTACAGGTGAATTCCCAGACAGTTTATTTCACATCTATGAATTTTCGGTGAATAGCCAGACATTTAATTTGCATACACTCTTGAAAATTTCTGGAAATTCCTGGAAATTTCAGGCACAAAGTCACCTGCATTTTCAATTACGACTTTATCTTTTTATCTTTATTAGAAATCTTCACATTTCTCGTTTATCGAAAAAATTCTATAAAATTGGGTTTTCCATGGTCAATAAAAATTGATTTATCAATGAAAGCCCAAATTTTCATGCTCAATTCAACGAAATTATTGATCGAATGCCCAAAATTTTCGCGGTTTTCCAGTGTCATATGGACCTGAAACAATGATGAATTCTGCAGGAATTTCCTGTCCCTTCGTCGTTTTGTGTCAAGTTCCTTGACTTGAAATTCCAACTATAATTTTCCGATAGAGTGGTACAAAAATTTATCTACAGAATGAGTGTTTCTGGAAGAGCTCCAGAAAATCCTGAATAAATGCCACGAAATCATAAATATAATTTCCAGAATAAAATGGCTTTTCTCCCAATAACAAAAAATCATCCATTAATTTTGTTTATGTTGATACATCGCGAAGCTAATCATCCCATAAATATTTAGGATGGTCACGAGAAGCTGAGAATAGAAGTTGGGACTGGGACAGTTCTCTCTCAGCAGGACCATACGAATGCAAAGAGGGAACCGAGGAAGATGGAAATGAAAAGGGTCCTGTCGGTGTTTACCTATGGGCCTTGTCGCACGGTAGTTAGGGCCCACTCGTTCCAAAAGCGGCGTGCATAATCGCGCAAGCGAGAGGAATCTCTCATTCGTGTACACTTTATAATGTATACACACACTTGGAGTTTTTCGGTGACTGAAAATAATGGGAATGCGAGTCGAGTGAGAAAGTCACTTCTCAACGCGCATTTCCACTGGAGTGCATTTCAGGGAAGTGTTTCGATCCTTTTTAAATATTCATTTCTATATTTAGAAATTTTACTTCATAAAACAGATGGAAATGTGAGAACCTTGTTTTCTCACACTCTTGAAAATTTCTTGACATTTCAGTCACAAAGTCGTATGAATGTTTAACCGTGTGAGTTTTTATTGAATTTCGAAAAAAAATCGTTACTAAGTTTCTCATTTATCTTGGTAATTCAAGAAAATTTGATTTTTTACGTTAAATGTTCATTGATTTTATCATCGTGATGCTTATCCTGAAAATTAGACATCAAATATAATTTCCAATGAATTAAAAATTGAGAAAAATTATTGCCTGAAATTACTGTAATTTTGCTGTAATTTTTGGTGTAACCAAAGATTGGAAATAATTTCCATTGATTTATTGAAATGATAATAATTTTTCTCTCTCGAGCTAGAAAATTATTTCAACCCGAACAAATAAAAAAAAAATCATACTCCCGAGACATTTTCCCCGCATCTCCATCCAATTGGAAACATTTTATCTTCCCCAAAAGGCATAAAATAAAAAATCAATTTGTTTTCAATAACAGATAATAACATCCTACCCATTTATTCTCCCATAATCGTGTATGTCCGAGGTTAACCAGAGCTGAATTTACGCGACAATTTGCTGGTGAATGACGCCTCGGTGAGATGTAAAATGAGAAAGAGTTGAGAAATGATGATAACTTGAAAAAGGGCCCCCCAAACGAGTGAGGAGGAAATGCTGTAATAATATGTAAAAGAAAGAAGGAGAATGAGAGATTTTTAAACTGTTGTGCGCACACACGTTGCAGGACATTTGTGTTCATAGTTTTTCGCCGTGGGGCAAGACACAGGACGGCAACAATAAAGCCAGGGGGAACTGTTATACGACCGCTTGTAAAATCTTACGAGGATCGTAACGCGATGATGACGAATATAACGATTCTTCAACATTCAACTGCTCAAGGCGCGCAATGCGCCACAGAAGAACCTCGTAGGGC
Organism: Fopius arisanus; assembly: GCF_000806365.1. Lineage (NCBI taxonomy): Eukaryota > Metazoa > Arthropoda > Insecta > Hymenoptera > Braconidae > Fopius > Fopius arisanus. Next base: position 122,093 of record NW_011887870.1, on the reverse strand, counting down.
CCACCGTGGAATTGTACACATGTGAATTATACCGTTATCTTTTTATTTACTCCATCGATTAATCCTCAGGGTTCATATTTGCCGAGACTAATTATTCTGCTTTCGTCTATTAGTGCTTTTTACCATATCTCTCTTCCAATTCATTTTTACTCACGTAAAATTCTGTCTCAGAAACTTTGCGCCAAACAATTCATTTTTTAAAATTTTAATAACTTTTTAAAGTCCATTTACTAATTTATCATTTTTCAAACTCAAGGTTGCAGGAGGAATTGTCGAGGCACTTTGAACCCCTTAAGATTATGGATATAATCATTATGTATGAATGCTAGTGTATGGCCCCATGTTGGAAAATTTTGGGACTTATGCGCACGTAATAAAATGGAAATTCTTTCATCTCATTCCCACTTATAAATAAGAGAAAAAACTATTAAATTTCAGTGCCCAATCGGAAACAAAAATTCAAATTTCTACTATCCTCATAATTTTTCTAACTTCGGTAAATAGATTTTCTTGATAATGCCATTATAATGTTTTAATATTTGAAATGCATATTATTAACCCTGTAATACACGTATGTCAAGTACATAATAATCTCAAGATGAATGTCATGAAAAAGCATCTACCCCATCCCCTCAATTTTATTAATCACCAGTAATTTGTAGCCATGAATGAACACATCCCCATGAATGAACCCCTCCAGAACGAACCGCTTGACGAATCGATTTGTCAACTGCATCTCGTCCAGCCCCACAAAATTGACCCATCCGATCCGGGAAATGAGCTAGCTATAACTCATGAAGGAAACAAGTCCCCAAATAAATTGATCCACCAAAAAAAACCATTGAAAATGGAATTTCAATGCCTCCTGTCCAGATAATTTTCATTCGGAATGGTTAATTTTTTTGTTGAGGTCAACTGGTCAACGCATCCAGCACGGGGGTAGATTGTGAGTTGAGATAGGGTTCAGCTACTTAACTTAACCCTTGAAGCAAAAATTCAAACTGAACACGAGAGGTGGGCCCACACACCAAGAAAGACTAATAGCCAACCAAGATAACGCTCTTAAACACTTTGCCCAGCCAATGCCTCTTCGCCATAGTCCATTCCCCATCGTTTACTTATCTAACAAATACGTTTTTCTCTCATTCTCTTTTCATTTTTATTTTTCTCTCAATTTTCTACAGCTCCTTTTATTTCATTTTCAAACGTGCTACCAAAGACGATAACACAAGAAACTTGTCCAAAGAAAATAAAATGAATTTTCAGTTTCATTCGTTTTGCTCTTTCCCTGCCGCCTCACCCTTTTCTTTTTATTTTTCTCCCCTCAACCCAAAACACCGTAAACACTATTCTCATTCACGATATCGAGGAAGATTAATAATGAGGTACCCACGGTTGGGTATCCCCGGGAACAAACAACCATAGGAGGAAAGTCCAGAGGTTATCGACTCATCTCCTTTTACCTTTCATTCTTGTACTTTTTTTGTTTCAATGCCCTCTCAGTACACCGGTTCTTTATCCCCCTGGACAAATCAGTGGCTTCTTCAATTTTTTTTTTATCCTGGCGAGTGAGGTTTCGGGAATTTTGTTGATAAGAAAATTGCGTAAGACGTTCGGGGATTCCGTGATCGGGATAAGATAACTCTCGTTGTTGACTGTTGTGAGCAATTAATCATCAGGAATGCGTCACTCATTGTTAGATATCGATCGAATCAGTTCATCTATACGGGGTTCTAAGTAATGCCTTTCATTTTTCCTTCTACATAATATGGTAAAAATGCCTATTGGGAGAATGATAAGACTATCTGATTTATTATATATAAATCTATGGGAAAATTGAACGCCTAGAATTTTCACTACAATGTAATAAACAATTCAAAATAACAAAAGACTGAATGAATTACAATGCGTTTAGTACATCTTATTCCGTTACTCTCATTTGGTTCATTATTTGCAGAATTAATTAATCATCATTAATCAAATTTTACGAAGAAATGCAAACTTCACTGCATCGATTACGATATATATTAATTGTTTATAGTTCCCAAATGTGTCCATGAGCTTGGTTTAATCATCTTGATAACCTTGGTACGTGCCCAAATAACACAATAGTAGTTTCCCCTTTTTATTTTGTACACATACCTGCAGTCCACAATATCGAAAAAAAAAAAAATTATAGCCACTTGGTAATTGATACTACAGTCGGCATGATAAGAAGTAGAAACTTCATAAATCACGAGGAGAGAGTAAAATACGAGACATAATTACGATTGCGTCATCGTGAATTGTGAATTGATACTCACGGCGAGATGTGATACTTTAATCGGCGATTTTCATTACGATGCAGTATCTTTTGCACTGTCTGCACGCGATTAAATGATGTATTCGGATTAATCAGTAGAATGACTTGAGGTGTTTATTGATAATATTTTAATCTAAAAGGTGCTTGGGACGATAAAACGATGTAATTATTGTGGGAAGGTGCGTTCGTACTGATTTTTCGACCTTCCGATAGAAACTCCGGCCGTTCGCCTTCCACCGACGCTCGTCTCGGTCAATTAGTGCTCATTAGCGTAGTCGGTGGAGAACTGAGGTCCCGGGTGTTCACCACTGATTGATTTACTTTGAAACATTCTTTTTTTCACACGCGAGAAAATTTAAACACTCCTGATGCTAATTTGTTAGATTAATTTCACATGAGTGTCTTGAAAAATACTTGGAAGGCAAATTAACAAAATTTTTTATTTGTCTTCCAAGAGTTTCCTCTTCTCTAGGGAATTATTATTATATTTTCATCGATAGTTCAATGGTAAAATTCTTTGCATATTTTTTTTGCTTGCCTCCTTCAATCCACAATTCATTGATAGAATGCTGAAATGGTTTCAAGATTTAAAAAAATCTTTCATTAGAAACAGAAATCGGAGTGTTTTACAGGTTGAAAAATATATCTATTGAATTCATGTTTTGAGTCATTTTAAAAACACTCCATCATGTCTCGTTTTAACTGCATCGCCTGGTTGATGGAAGAAAAAAAAAGTCCCGATAAAAATCTTCGGACTGATCCTCCCGGTTTCAATCTTTCAAACCTCTTGAAAGGAGCTGGGAAAAAAATCGAGCGAGAGAGAACGAATGAGTAGGATAGAGGAGATGAACGTGGGTGGATTGTGTGCAAAGATTCAGCCTAATCTGACCACACTTCGAACAGGAGGAGAGAGAGAAAGAGAAAAGCGAAGGATCGAGGGAAGTTATATGCCGATGGTGGATGTCTACCCCGACGGGGTAGCCGTGTTTTGCTGGGGGGATCGTGTTAAGGAGATTTACATTCATTTTGGATCCTAATAACCCGATCCCGAAGATTCTGAAGGCCGATTTGGAATATGATACTGCGGTGCTCGTCGTCTCGGTATCATCATTTTTCCCTTTGAAAATTATCCTTCAATTCTCTAATTCCTGAGCATTCAGAGGATTAAAATGAAGAAAAGAAATTCGAGTAATTTTCCATCAGTTTCTGAAGAGGAAAAGAAATTCGTAGTGAATTTATGAAAGACAATAAAGAATTGTGTCAATTCGTCAATTTTGAATATTGAATGAAAAATAATGTTAGAGTCAAAAAAATGATGACAAGTGTATCGATCTCCAGCAATCGTCCTTGACGAATAATTTCTCACACGCAGACACCTGCTCACACATTGATCTTCCTTCGCACTCTTAGCCACAAGACCCCAAGGGCAACGAGGCATCATACGATTGAAGTCGACGGGACGTCATCACCCGGGTTTCACCCTCTCCTCTTTCTCCATTTCTCATCATCATCGGTTGCATACGAATTTAGGAGTCAAACAACACCCAACACAGCCCAACAAAACCTGCAAAGTGAAAAAAGTTAACAAGTGATCGACCAAAAAAAAAGACAAATTTGTTGTGTCTTTTATAGGTTAATCCGTTCCCACCGGACAAAAGAGGATTGGCTGGGTTACCCACACGTCGTGTCCGATATTTTTCATTTGATGAAGTCGAGGGGGTAATAAGGATGTAACCCGAGACAATATCGAGACACCTTTTCAGCTCTTTCCAGGAAATATGTCTCGTCATCGAGAGTATATGCTGCCCCGAGTTGACATTTCAAAAGTGAAAAATCGAATTCAACTGTTCTCGCTGTTTATTTTATTTTAGTTGTTTTTTTTTAACTAATGCTTCTTGCTTCTTGTTCTCATAATGGAGTGGGGGAGAGTGAGCACCTAACATGAACCCAACGATAAATCTCCTAGTCGCGAGTATTATGCGCGCCCTAGCGGATGATTTATCGTTCCGGTCCCGGTGATTCATTCGCGAGACCACGAGGGGGCGTCAGCGCCATATTTACAAAATAACATTTTTACGATATCTCTCCTCCTGCCTATTTTTATTCACTTCAAATTCTATACCAAACGCATTAAACTAAAGGAGACAGAATTTTTATCAATTTTGATAACACTCCAAGGACTATTAGCAATATTTTAATCCAGAAAGTGGTCAGGTTACCGAAAGACAAAGAAAAATGTCATATAAGGCCCAAAATTTTCAAAATTCCAAGTTTGAGGATGAGCTACTAAGTTCGGCTCTTCAAACCCGTTGAGATTTCACAAACTATAAATACCCATTTAAGGCCTAAATTGTCAACATTTTGGGACTTATCCACTGAATAAAATTGTTCTTTCCACTTTAAATGTTATTTCCACTGATGATAAGTCATCAAAATTCTGTATATAAAGCTGAGGATACAGTAAGGCCCCTAAATTCCACCTCTTGTTAGATACAATGTCAATAAGACCCAAAACGCTCGTTTTCTCTTCTATTAATAATTTGGGAGTAATTGATTTGTAAAATAATGGGGACTTACGATTGTAAATTATTTTATAAATTAAATAATGGAGTTTCAAAAAAATTCCTATTATCAATTTCTCTTAAATTCAAATTGTTGTCTCTGAAGAAAATCGACTGAAAGCTGATAAAAAATCCAACAAAAATCCGATCACTCTGAAAGGCCTATTTACAATGTTAAATAACCGAAAAGTCGTGAGATAGGTCACACTCATCATTCCCCCGTGTACTTAACATTGCGCGAACGTTCCATTCCGACGAGAGGGAAGAAGAACCTCCAAATGGAGAGAGCTTGGCAAACACTCAAATACACGAATGTAGTCAAGCAACAACTGAAAGCCATGCATTGTTGCCGCGTCATCTCTGACACAAAAATGAGTACCTCCATTCATATAAATAATCAAGTTAACAAATTAATGTATTCATGATTGTTTTTCATCTTTTATTTTCTGCCCATCGGAAGGAGGAAAGAATAACAAAAATGAAAGGAATCGTTGAGTAGGAAATTTTCTGAATGAATCAACAGAAGGGTGATAGTAGGGGAGGTTGAGTGGCCAGAGGGAGGGATCGGTGAGACGATCAGCTGGGCGGAAAGGGTGAATGAAGGAAAAGAGAGAGTGAACGTAGATGGGGAAAAGAATAAAAATGTCCCGTCCTCTCCACGGATTCTCAATTCGGTGGATAAACCAAAAGACAGAGAACGTAAAAAGGGAAAAAAAGCCAACTGTGAGAACGATATGAAAGATATGGAGGAAGTGGGGGTAAGGCCCCGACTCGGTGGGACCCACACACGGTGGGGAGAGAAGTGGGGGCGGAGCCCTCGCATGGTTATAACCCGTGGTGAGATGGCTTGGGCACTGCGGTGAGGGCCCCATGGAAAGAGGATGAGACCCAGCTCGCGCTTGCCCACTGGCATCACCATCTTATAAGAGCCATGGACCCACAGGGCCTTAAACCCAACCCCTTTTCGCGGATACTCTTGGTCGCTCTTTATGGTTATATTGGACCCTCTCGTCCATTTTTTTTTTCTCTCTTATTTTCAATTAGAGGAGGGCAGCTTCACATCTAATTCCCATCTTCACGGTAATGACCTACGTGCCCTCAGGAGGAAATTTCATGATTAATCAGGGAAGATTGTGAGGCCCAAAAATTTTTATCCTGAGACCTCTTCGTTTTCCATTATTTCTTGGGATTTAAGTTTTTTGCCCATTAAAGAATGACGAATAAATCCGTGCAGTTCCGACTTGTTGGCAAGGCCCAAAAGAATCGATCATCAAAGTTTACCATTACTATTCCCCGGGCGTTGTAAATGTATCTTGTATGTTCGTTGGAGCAATCTGCGAGGTCAACTAAACAATACTAAGATACATTATGGGGCTCCACAGTGAAATTGGGCCTCATCATTTTCCTGCAGCGGAGTTTCTGAATCTCCTATAGTAAATTAAAAAAATAATAAAAATGAGAAAAATATCAAACCACAAAACTACATCGGTTGACCGTTCAATTTCTCATCAATAAGGCCCAAAAAATAATTATCTTAGATCGATCATATCCTTCAAAGTTTCGACAAAAAAGACCGAAAAATTCGGGTAAAGGAAGACGATAAGGCCCAATCTCAATTATTTTTCAACCTGATGGATGGTTGATCCTCAACGAGAAGTTTCCACGTGCAACTATAATTGAATGTGGCAAATCGAAGAAAGAAAGTAACGAGCGAAAGAGAAAAATAAAAATGATGAACGTGCAGGCGAGAAAGGAAGTAGAGTTTCATCCTCCGTGCATTACCACTCTTCATAAGGCCCCCACCATTCCGATCCATAATGTATGATTATACGGCATCGATGTGGCATATGAGTAGGCGTCATGAGTTTGTGCGATACGTGCATGATTGACACGTTGTAATTAGCCGTAGACTTTATAGCCCCTGATCTTCCTTCGGCACTCAGGTAGTGTGATTGAAGCTCAGCCAAGGGGTATGCAAAAAACAGCATAAATTATGGTAAATAAATCGAAACTGAACGATAAAGAATCAAATGTGAAAAAAAAAGAAATTATCGAAAGGAGGAAGACGAACGACTTGTGAAGGAATACGTTGAGGTACCAACACACGTTTCTTCTACGTATAGTCTACGTATATTCTACGTACGTTCTGTATTGAAAATTAAATAAAATGCCATTCCCACGTACAAATGCTGTAGGCCGTATGAGAGTATCTTGGGCTCCCCTACGGGATATCTCTCATGAATATATCTCCTCTATCTTCTCTCCTTTATGTACCCATAACCACACTTTTGCCCATTGGATCTTACCCTGTCTCCATGCCTTCTTGTCAAGTGACTTACGAGGAGGTGGACAAGGTAAAATCCGTTCGTCGACTTTAGTACGTGTTTCCATTGTCTTTTGCAATGGCGCTCGCCCGCCCTCCACTACGGCATCAGAAGAAATGAAAGGTTAAAAAGAAACGAAAAAAAAAAACATTATGATGGCGCCACCTCCGGGGACCCCGAGCATCCCCACATTTTCGGCACTTCCTTTGAGGTTACCAGGGCCCAATGTGGGTCTTGTACGTGCACCAGATGGGACTCGTCACACTTCTAATGTCTTTCCCCTTTTATTCCATGAATTGATCACTTTTTTTCATTTATTGGTCTATTTTCTTCTAGATGATTGATGCGATAATTATAATCGTGCCATTATCGTCTAGAGTTTAGACATTCATGTTTTGAAGAAATGATGATAAGTGACAAATTTTTAATTATAGTTAAACAATTTTTATTATTCCAATGACCATTAGGTTATTGTTAATTTCATGAAGAGAACTTGGGTTTTATAAGATGATAAATTCTGCTATAAATTTTTCACGGTGTAAGTTTTCTTTGAGATAAATAGGTAAAAATTCAAAAGATTATGCTTTTCGAATTTCCTTGACTTTTGACAAAAATATCCTTTATCCCAACTCAGTGAGTCCTGTAAATATAAAACGAGAATCTCCCTTACCGGCAAAATGTTTGTAAATAGATGTAAAATTTTGGGAGGGGCCTTTTTTCGTTTCTGATGGCCTGCTGTGCCAACATGGAACCCCATCGGGCACCGGTATATTGCATGGGTCCCCCCGTCCGAAAACAGTTGTGGTCGTCGGATATCTGTTCTCTCCCTCTCATACAGTCGGCCATTCTTACCTTTATTTTATTTTATATATATTTTCTTCTTATTTTTTTCTTCTTTTCCTTTACGAACATACTATGGCCTTTTATCTCCTCGTTCTGGGCCTCGCGGGGCCTGGACTTCTCTGACCTCCAATCTGTATTATGTGTATGCCAGCCATATTGGATATTTCGACGAATTTTTTATTCTCACATAAATTTTCGGGTTAATACTTGAATCATCAGCATTTCCTCCGACTACGAGTGTTGCAAAGAAATTTTCAGCGTGCCGAAAGATGCAGAAAAATCATGAATAGGGCCCAAAATTTTCAGCGTACATAATTAGATAAAAAAAATCACTACTTTAGACGTGAATTCTTAAGGCGCAAAAAAATGATAATCCAAGTTTATTTAGGACATGAGGCCCCAAAATTTTCTTCCATATTTTTGTGATGACCAATTGTCCATCGGCTTACTTTTGTCTCACGTAACTTTGATGAGGCCCAGGTTTAGAAAATACTTTTACATAAGATTCACATGAATCTTTAAGGTTTCAGGAATTATCCCAACGAATTTGAGACTTGTGTGAACATAAGGCCCAAAAAATACAGAAAAATGGTTGTATGATATTTTTTTAGGATTCTTTAAAAAGAATTCGCGGAATTTGTGCATAAGAAGACGAGAAAAATGGGCAGCTCCTTTTTCAAAAAAATATGAAAAATTATCACTGCCTTATAGATAAATAAAAAAAGGAAGCCATTAATCCACACAGCCAAAATAAAAAGGTCAGAAAATTGTTGTCAGTTGATATCCATTGTATGACACACATCCCCACCCACGCGATAATCCAAAAGACGTACGTCCAATGCACAAACATTATCCTATAAATATCCAACGTTGAAAATGTATCGTACGCTCTACAAGAATTAGCGTAGGTATTCTTGTTGAGATGACACAGTTGAATTTCACCGTGACCCCCTCTTTCCTGTATTGTCAAAATGACACCAGTATATCTTGACTGTCTGGTAGAAGCTAATCGTTACACCGCAGGACTTCGGGCCCATTCACAGGCTTCTCTTTTCAGGCCCTCAGGGGCATGGGCCCTAATAACAGACATTTTTGTGGCCATTTTATCCCCGAATTCCCAGTTGACTTTTCCACTTTCATTGTCACCTGGTTTTTCCCATTTTATTTCATATTTTTTCATTGCCATGAATTTGCATATTTTACTCCCCAAATTTGGGGCCTCACGGCAGTGGGGATGAACACAATGAGTCAAATGGTTTAACCAGACATCAATGAGTCGAGGAAAATTGTCTATTGATGATTTATCAACTGTAAAAGCTCGAGGGGTAGCTTGGTGGGAGGAGAATAAATAAAAATACTTAAGTGACTTTGAAAGAGATTTTTTGGCGGCTAAAGTCAAGGGGTTTTTGTACAATTTTGGCTTCTCGCGCCTACGGATTAGCCCCCTGGGCCCTCGGAAAACTCTTCGTATCGATGTTCTCATTTTCTATCCCTCGGTTCCTTTCTTACATTCATGGGGTAAAAGTTGTGGCTTCACCAGGTAAAACATCCAGAGGGTTTGAAAAAATATTTGGATGTTTCGGCGTTAAAAGTAAAAGCCCCGTCCTTTATATCTATTTTTTTCTCTCTCATTCTTTTTTCTCTTGTATTTATACTCTTGTTTGCCCCTTGATTTGCCACGGGCCGGGCCTTTTCAAGGGGCTTCTCCTTTTATTCTCATCTTTCTTGTGCGTCGGTCACTGGTCAAAACAAGCATTCATTTATCCGGGGGTTGGCTTTTTTCTGGAGGGAGACGGGGGTGGCCTGACGGTGCACACGCACTGTCTTATCTACCCTCTGGGAGATAAAAATTATTGTAGAGAATTATGAGAGTAAACAGATGGAAATAAAATGTTGGGCTTTTGGGGTATGAAAGTTTTATGTTTTTTAAAATTTTTTATTGTTTCCAGAGGTGCAAGGAGAAGCTCAATACACTGGCGATATCGGTGATGAACCAGTGGCCTGGAGTGAAGCTCAGGGTGACTGAGGGATGGGATGAGGAGGGCAAACATGCCACTGACTCTTTGCATTATGAAGGTAGAGCTGTGGATGTTACGACCAGCGATCGGGATCGCTCCAAGTATGGAATGCTGGCTAGGCTCGCTGTTGAAGCTGGCTTCGACTGGGTCTACTATGAATCCAGGTCGCACATTCATTGTTCTGTTAAATCAGGTCAGTATTACCTATCATTCTGTTCGCCAATTAAAAATATTCCTTATTAAAAATACAGATGTAACGAAAAATCACCGTTTTTCGCTGAGCTTACAGTGGCTAAATCATTTTGTTTCCAAAGTTATAATATATATGTGGAAATATTTCAGGAAATTATATATATATAAATTTACATAGCGCGGAGGAAAATTAAAGTTTTTCGCACAATTTAAAAAAATGTGTCGTGTGTTTTTCATTTAAATTTCTGAAATAAAAATATCGTGAGGAGGATAATTTTTAAAAATAAATATTTACGTGCAGTTTCGCGCGCTAAATTAATGTAGCATGAAATAAGGCCGAAAAGTATCTAAGAATTATTTAGAAAATGGAATTTCCCATTAAATTTCGATTGGTATAAAAGCTATATCCATTTTTGTCACTTGTTTACGTTAAAATGAATGAGAAAATAACGTTACAAAAGTGAAAAAATATCTACACATCAATGTCTCGGTTCGAACCTCAAAACTCGTGTTAGCGAGGCGCCGAAACATTAAATCTCTGATTTAGTGGAAAGCGGAAGGCTCAAGAAGGCAGGGGAAACGTCGCGTAAAATGTTTGAAGTAGACGCTTAACGGATGGCACGGTTCAAGATAAAAAGGAAAAAAAAATATATAAGAATGATGATATGAGAGGAGTCAAAATGTCGGCAACTCAAGATGTCTTATAAATTCTTATTACATTCTGCTAATTCGTCGATAATTCAATGGTATAAACGCTGGGCCACTGTTGCTCAGGGAGCGTGGAGTAACGACGTCGTAGAATTTAAACGATCGTATTTCTCGTTTTTTTATCGAGCAATTATATTGACCCTTGCAATTTACATTTTTTTGGAATTTTACACTTTGTGAGTGAACAGAAGAAAATCAAGTGGATGATAACGAATTTAATACCCGATCGTAGATCTGTTTCAAGGGGAAAATTCAATAAATCTGCAATGATTTTCCCAATCATTTTGTCGAATAATCACGAATTAATCAGCGTACACAGTGAGGAGATGACTTTTTAAAAATTCATTAAATTTTATGCTCAATTATCCTAATGGTTCTTAAAATTCAAAGTGTATCTGAATGTCATACCATTCGAGTGTCAGCTAAAAAATGAAATATTATCGAAAAATATTCATTGATCATAAAAAATGATAAATTATTTATCTGAAAATCTACGTACATTCGACAGATAAAATTCCCACGTAATTGATAATCCACGATTCCTACGAGAAACGTCGGTATTGACGATATGAAAGTGATATTGAACATCGATTACTCGTGTTATGAGTGATCAATTAACTTGGTGTCGAGTGTCAAGCAGTCATAATATTATCAATTTTCAATGATTCTTCGCGAAGTTTGAATTTCAATTCGGGATTCCTGTTTGCAAAATCACTGGTACCTTTTTCCGTTCGGGATCACGCAGTTCTCTTCTTAATCGACAACAGAAATCGCCCAGAACTGCACTCGATAACTGAAGAACACCAGATAATTCAGTAAATAGCGAAGTGATATAAACTAGGATAAGTATATTTTTTTCCATACTCGTTTCCAGTCAATATTTCGGAATTCGAAAAATAGCGAATTATATATATTATATATATATATATATTATATATATTATTTAATTTCGTGAAATCGGCTAAAAGCTGGCTGGAAAAAAATTCACTTATGAAAAAATTGTCTTCCCACTTTGCGGCAATTGATAAAAAAGAGTTTTACTCAATAATTCCATTTAAATTGAAAACAATAATTTTTCTGGTCTGAGCGATAAATAATATGGGAAAATATCAACCGAGCACAGAAAAAAAAGGCAAATTGAAGATTGATTTTCTAGATTCAAGAATTGACTTATAACTTGCATTCCAATGAAATTTCAAAGAATGGAGTTGAATTTCAGAAAATAATACCTAAAATACCTAAAATTTGAATTTTCGACTAGACTATTTTTTTTAACGTTTTCAAACAGCTTGTGAATTTTGTGTAGATATTTTCGAGTGAAAACTGATTTTTACGTTAGAGGAGAAAAGTCACTTTTTTCATAAATATTGTAATTTTACTTGTGTCAAGTCTCCGTAAAATAGAGGATTATTTGCCTTGTTAGTGTAAGGCGTCGGGTTATTTGATATCAGGATGAATATACCCACGATCTGCCACGTCGAATTAATGACGAAATAACTCGTCGAATGGTCGTAGACGACAGGTGAAATTGATACCCCTGGAAGCTGGATCCACGCGCCTTGAGTTTTCGATTGACTGACTCCATACGTAGAATTACCCAAGTAATTGAGGATCAATAAAAAACCTGAAGGACATTGATCAACTCAATATTCAGTTACTGGTTGATTCCTTGATAAATTCATTAAATATCTATAATTGAATCTGCGATACATCATATTAATTGAATTTCTTTGCATCGAAAGCCTCGAATTCCCACGCACCGCCGACACCTCGGAATCTCCATCACCAACCGTTCACATATTTCCATGCATATTCATCCGACCCAGACAGAAACAACGGTTCTTAATCATTTTAAAATCCAAGCTGTATGGAACATAGAAATGGAAGATTTTATCATCTTGCAATAACTTCAACTTTCCCCTGCATGACTCATAATAATGACATTTCCGCGTTAAACGTCGAATTATCTCGATACGCCGAGAAAAATTTACAATAAAATTTATTGAGACGCTTTGTAATCGCGTATTGACTTTTAACACTTGAAATTTCAAGTAGAAAAATTTGGAATTTATAACAACGATAAAGTGACAACAATTCTTCGTGGAATTTTTTGTTGAATCAATTAATTTCCGGAATATTCTGGTGATTATCAATTTGCAGGTAAAAATGAAAACTCGTAATAACGCTCAACATTAAGATAAGGATTTCTCAGAATTTTCAATCTATCAAAAATTCTATTATATTATTGTAGTTGATTTTGAATTTTGAGCGCGAGTATGAAAATTTTGAATTTTGAGCGCGAGTATGAAAATGCATGCCTAGAGATAAAATTCATTGAATAAATTAATTAACATTTTGCGTGAAAACCCCGATTTCCTTGACTTCTGCAAATAAATTAGAAATCCCATTAAAATGTTGAATTGAAATTGAATCCAACTAGAATAATTAAAAATTTTGATGACTGTGTGACTGAAATTTGAAAAAAAATTTTCTTAACCACGCGATTACTATTTATCAGTATAAATTTGACAATAATTTTTTCCGTGCACTACGTTTTATTTTGTAACCTGAGGTCAGAGAAAATTTGGAATTAAATTTTGAATCAGATTACTTATGTACTTATGTAAACGATACAAAAACGAGATATTGTAAGGGTGGAATAGACTAGAAGAAATCCCGAGGATTATTATTAATCAATCGACCCTCGCACATGAATCATTTCAATTATAGGTGAATAATAGATGATGATCCAACCAATTTCAATGGAAAATTCGTGGCTCTCATCATGAATGACTCCACAGGCATTTCCAATGCCATTAGAACGCATTTGTACAAACCCGTGGCCCCTGTATCGGTTTCCATTCGTGTTAAAACCTCGAGGGGATTATCGATAAGCTGAATTTTTCCATCGCGATGGGAGCAATCTGGGTGTCAGAGAAGTCGTTCTCGAGTGTCAGAATGAGGAAAACAAAACTCACATTTTTTTCATTTTTTTTTTCCTCGTGGGATGAGACGTGTTAGGGTAGCTCCAATTACCTGATCAGTACCAGTGATCTGAGAACTTTCCTGACAAGGAGAAATGGATGGGGGTTTATTAGATACTTTTTTAATTAATTTATCAATTTTTTTCTTAGTCAAACCGCAAAAATTGAATAATTATCACCGAGTTCACTTGTAAATTTATTTTCACAAATTATAAATTACAACTCATTGTTTCATTTATTTATTTTATTTCATTTCCAATAATCAATCCCTCATTACCAGACCGAAAAGAAAAGAAAAATTTTTTTTTAATAATTTTTTATGTAATTGTAATGTGTAATTTTTTTATATTAAGAATACGAGAAAGTGTTTCCCAATTTAAAAAAATAACGCTCTTAATTGTTGATGCTTTCAGAATCGTCCTCAGTAGGAAAATCCGGAGGTTGTTTCCCAGGAAGTAGTTCAGTGCTAACACCAAGTGGTCCAAAGCTCCTGTCCTCCCTAGGAGTTGGTGAGGCGATAGCGTCCCTGGACTCGGCCGGAGAAATCGTCTTCTCCGAGGTGATAGCCTTCCTGGACTACGCGCCCTCATCTAAACGCCAGTTCATTCGACTGTCGACATCATCAGGGAGACAACTGACGCTGACGCCCTCTCACCTGGTACCAACAGAACCCAAGGACCTGAAGACACCCAGTAGTATCATCTATGCAGCCAAAGTTCAGGTGGGAGACAGGATTTTGGTGAGAGACGACGACAGAACCCTGCCTGGTGGCTCCAGAGTCAGGTGGGATGATGTCATCGAGGCTGAACTCGTCCTGGAGGAAGGGGTATATGCGCCTCTCACCAGGGAGGGGACAATAGTTGTTGATGATGTAGTCGCCTCGTGCTATGCAATCGTCAACAGTCAGACAATCGCTCAAGTTGGCTTCTTCCCACTGAGGCTCCTTTCCACTATTACTGATGGACTCCAGAGTGTTAAAGACTTCTTCTGGCACTCACATGGTGGCCAGGACATCACCACCAACGAGATCCAAGGCTCAAAGTCTATGAACTCGAGGTGGAGACAGCCAGAGGGCCTCCACTGGTACGCCAACTTCCTCTACTCCATATCCACGTACGTTCTACCCTCCTCCATGCTGTACTGAATATTTTTTATTATGGAGATGGGATCCACGTGGACAACATACCGGTGTTTATTTTTTTTTTCTTGTAAAGAATGATTGGATTACGGCTTTAGAGGGGTAATTTGAAGAGAATTCTTTCGTTGACTGATGAATCGGGGAAAATGTCGTTTTTTATCTGAACTTCCTGAACTCTTCAGCGACCCCACGACCGTTAAATTAAAAGGTCTCCGCGATAAAAAAAAATATAAAATCAGAAGGAAACTTTGAAGCTAGAATTATTAGTCGGGAATGTGTAGAAATTTCCGAAATACAGCTTGAACAATTCTCTCATTTTACAGAAACAGGATAAAATGAGTTGAGGTATATTCGAAGAGGGGAAATAATTTCTATAAATATTTTAAAATGCGAAGTGGGACAGGTGTGAATGCCGCCATGTTACTTGCATACTCTCTAATTTAAAAAATGGCGGTATCACACCTCGTATTTTCAAACAACTATTAAAATTATTCATCTTCATTAAATCACCCTCAAATAGTTCAATTCTTTTCCTATAAAGTGAACAATTTTTTAATGTAATTGTGCACATAATTCTACTCGTTCTTTAGCTGAAAATTCATAGACAATCGTTTTCTTCTCCTTTTAGTGATTTTTTAAATCCCGAGCCTTTTAGTCCCATGATCATCTGTAATTAGGGAATTATCAGGCAGTTCGTCCAAGACGAACTTTCTGACGCTCGCAACGGTGAGTATGCGAGGCATAGAGCTATGATTATTTAATAAAATTTTTTTAAAAAACAAAGTGTAGAAAAAAAGTCTTAAACAAAAGTTGGCCAGTGTTCATCTACTCTGTACTCTTTTTTTTCCATTGATTAAATTAATTAAATCCAGTGTCTCCAGTAGTCATTACTCGCTTATTCGAGGTTAACTGCGACTGGGAAAATTCTGTAAATAAAAAAAAAACGCCTCTATTTTATTGTAAAATCAATGAATGTTATCATTAATAGTTATTGATATTTTTATCACGGTAATTAATATTTTTTTAATTCTATCATATTTATCGGGTGACCGTAAGCGACTGTACTATAGCCTCTTTCCTCTCTATTTTATTTTAATTATTAATTATTATTAGCTTTGTTAGAAATAACGAGTAGCGTTTTAACGAACAAAAAATTAGGAAACAAATTGGGAAATTGATTTCAAATGAGCAGCTCCTGTTCTTAATATAATGTGCTATTTTTTCATGTGAAATGCTTAAGTTATATACCAGAAAAAAAATAAATAAAAAACACACAGTGTGTTATTTTTATGAATTATTTTATATTATATTATCGATTATTCCAATAATAATATTATTTGTATGTAGATGAAACAAATTTTATAAATTATGTATATATATTGACGAAAAAAATAGACTCATACCACGAAAGAAATTTAATATTGCCGTTTATTATTATTTATTTATATGGAACACTCCTCCTTTATTTAATGAGAACAGAAAAGTTAATATGGAGATATTTCAAGACGTTCATTTATTTTAATTTCCGCTTTTATCTCTTCTCATCCCATTCTGTTGTGCGTCTAATGTCTTCAAGGAAACTGGCCTGGGGGAATTCACAGTGAATCTCGTCGAAACTTTAACCTTTTACTTCCTTTCTAATTCGAGAGATTAAAAGACTTCAATCTCAGTTTAATTCACTCGGAATATCCATTAGTGTGGAAGTGATAGTTCTGGATTAAAGCTGTGAACCGTAGTAAGTTGACTTTTTTTATTTTCATCATAGCGAGTTAAAACGGTCTGGGGGATTCAAAAAAATTACTGGAAATTACAAAATAATTTCTTTCGATGAAAAAGGATGATGCGAGTTGAATGCGATTTGTGAAGGACAAATAATTTTAATAAATCTACAAAACTACGAGATGATTGGCAGACGCTGGTGCCGCCATCTTGCTTCTGTATACTTGCGAAAAGGGCTCGGAAAATGGCGGCTCCTACACCTCGTATTTTCTATCAATAATTAAAACTGTTTGTCCTATGAAGATCACCCCCAATTTGTTTCATCCTGCTCCTGTAAAGTGAATAAATTTTTCCAACTATTTTGTAGATATTTTTTTTTTCTTTCGAGACTATTGTCTCCGCAAATCGATGATTCCAAAATTCTCATTAATAAACATGAAATATTGTGCAATATTTTCCGCTATTTTAATATAGGTATGAAATAAATTGCAAGAAGTACAATGGAACCACCGCCTCCACCGCCACTACCTCCAGCAACACCTCCAGATGATGAGGACGTGGAAGAGGAGTCTGAGAAAGTGAGACGAATTACTTATAAAAAATTACTTAAAGAAGCGCACGGAGAAAAAATTATTCATCCTGATCGTTTTTATCCATTTTTTTATTTTTTTTATCTAGTAAAAACTCCTGTAGAAATTACTCCGTTTCTATGAAAGAAAGGAGAAGTTGTAATATTTATTATTTATTATTAAATTAATTTTTAAACATTTTTGGATGAACAGATTGAAGATACTTCTCAGATTCCAGGCGTTATCTTACCTCAACTGGAGGAATTGGAGAAGCAATTCTTCGAGCTTGTGGCGAGTGGTAATGTTATTGGTGTTCAGGAGTTTCTCAACACAAATGAAGAATTCCGTATCAATTCCGCTAACTTTCAGGTAATTACCAAGAGTGGTGATCAATTACTGCAAAATTCTACAGAATAAAATAGGAAACCCATCATTCAACATCATTTTTTTAAATATCGCAAGAATCTAATAACTTCAAAATTACTATTTATTGGCATAAAAAAAATATTTAGGAGTTTTCCGATAGCTTTATTGCCTAGGCATAATTGTGTCAAATTTTGCACGTTAAAAAAAAAGTATGACGGTTTTTTCTGGGAAATTTCACACACTCATTTCCGGGCGGGTAAACTGACGGAAAATATTCGATTAATTTTGAACGATATATTTATAACGATATAGTGGTATCTGACAAATTATTTTTCCACTCGGATTTGACTAAGCAGAGTGCAGGGAATAGCATTGTGATATATTTCCTCAATCATGCAGAACGGAAAAATCTGAAAGACTGAAATGGAAATTGAAATGAAATAATTCGAGAAAAATTTAACCTCGTACTTTTATTGCCCTAGGGAAGTAAGTGTCCGGTTATCGCCTTTCTTTTTACTTACCTCCCTTGGGCAATAAAAATAATATAAACTTAGTAACATAAAGTAACATATGCCCCACGGTCTGAAAAGTATTTTCGCAACTTATCCTATTCTAAAAAGAACAATCCGATTCTAAAAAGAACAAACATCGAGATTATCGATATCTCGAAAGTTTTTCGGGCTTATTCCTCATTGGTTCAGTCGTCTGAGGCGGGTAATTTGAATTTGGAGCTTTCTTAAGTTAACAATTTTTAATCACGATTTTTATAATCACAGCGCGCACTAGCGCGAGTTCGTTCTCCTTTAATGAGAATCCATGCGGATTTTGATAAAATACGTTTCCAAAATACTTTTCAGCCCTTGTAGCATAAATTACTATTCCATAACAAGTCCTCGAAAGCCACTCATTTTGCAATTACTTTCGGAATAATCTCCTTTTATATCTATTACATTTTCTAGAACTGTAGAAATGAAACTATTTACTAGCCTCGAAATCTGCCCTATGATTGGCGGAACACCTAGTTTGAAAAGTGATCAAGGCAATTCCTTTCGGAATCGATGGTTCATTGAATAATGGGAGAAACCAGGAGACACTTGAACACCAAAATGTAATAATTGATTCACAGTTTTTCAACAGGTGGGAATGTATTTAAAAATCGATCCATCATGCTGTCAACCCCTTAGTCCACCTAGAATTCACAGAAACGTTCGGCCCGAAGGTTATCCACAAAAGCGATAAAAGTCTGGAGAAGGCAATGGAAATAACTGTTCCTTCACCTTATCTTCAATCTCCACCCCTCCAAACAAGAAAGAACATGTTATACCCCCTATTGAATATTTCACCTTCGCCTATTCCTCTCGGGTATTTTTTTCTTCGAGGTTCTCTAGTATCTGCCGCTATAATTCAATGGCGGTGCCTTTACAAGACAATGATTTCAGGCGATCTTCGAGGATAACACGAATATTACAATAACCTAAATTCCTCACTTAAATAAAATCTCTGAGTCTCAAATTTTAAAACATCGATAATTAGAGCAGTTCGAGAATCGAGAAATGAAAAAATTTACACTTCATCGGTAACTGACTAGGAATTTTTAAGAGAATTTCAGTGAATTCAATTTAGAGCTACAAAAATCGATATTCCAAGTTTCACTCGAAATTTTACAATATTCAAATATTTTTTTCTTTTTCCAGGGAAAAAATTTCATTTTAATCTCGTCTTATTGAGTAATTAAACAGGAATTTGTAATTACCATCGACTTTTCATATAAATTTCAATGGAACTAGAAGTATGACTCATAATTCTATAAAATTCTATAAAAAATACCCCATGAATACTCGAAAAAAAAAAAAAACAATAACCACTACCACGAGAAAAATTAATCACTACGGTCGCCATTTTCACGTTCTCCTGAACTCACGAAAAAATTTATATAATAAAAAAACAATATTGCATGTAATTCCTCCCCAAAAATCGCGAGTTTTCGGCGGTCTTTTAGTCCAACCTGAGTGGAACAATTTGTTCAGAAATTTTTCTCGCCTCAGAAAAATTTCCCTACAAATATTTCTCCGTGCATGTAAAAATTCTATATTTGTTCATGTAAAGAACCGAAAATGTCGGCTTTTTCAATGATATTTTATTGTGAAGAAGCCTATAAACACCAGAGCCCCATGGCAGGTCGAAGAATTCCGAGAGAAAGAGGCGTCGAGGGAATTCTCACCGGGGGACAGTGTCACCTTTGTCGGCACAAGAATACACTCACCCATGTTTTATATTTCTTTACGTAACCAAAAGAAGTCCCACTCCTCCATTATCCTCATGTTGTTCCTCGTCTTTTGACTCTCTCAATCGTACCCTAAACACTGTCCAATGGCGCACGCGTATCTCTGGGTGGGCCTTACCAATGAATGGGACCCAGTTTTTCCATTCTCTCACATTTCCACCATTTTTTTTATTCACCCAGAACCTTTCGGCTCTGCATATTGCTGTCAAAGAGCGGGATGTGGCGATGGTCGAGTTACTTTTGTCACGCGATGATATTGATTGCGGTGATACTGCACTCCATGCAATTAAAGACAATGAGCAGAGAATTGCCATGATGATTCTCGACAAGATGGAGAGCCAGGTGCCGGGATCACAGTTCACTGGACCAATTGATAGCTCGGAATTTCCCGATGCTACAACGCCGATGGATGTTGCCGCCAGTTGTGGACACTTCGAGCTCATCAAAATGCTCGCGGCTAGAGGACATGTCATTGAAGAACCGCATCCACCTAGCTGCTGTTGCGATGAAATTTGCAAGTAAAATTTTACGATCACTGATTCCTCTGGGTATTAGAATATTTGGGCACAGATCCTCCATTGTTGTACAAAAAACTACTCGACAAAGATTTATGACATGCTAGGAAAAAAAATTCTAGAAGAAGTGCTAATTTATGATCGGCTGTACTCCTCATTCTTTCCAATTGGCTTTAACGATTTTTTTCATTTTATATATTATATTATCTTATTATATTATATTTTTTATATTATCTATATTATTCCTATATTATTTTCACCTTCAAAATCATTATTATCAGCACTGAACATTTAAAAGAATATTATCTCTTATTGAAAATGAAATGGAGATTTTGATTTTCTTGATTTTATTCATTTTATTGATGGTTATCTATTTTTAATCTTTCCAGACCAGAGAGAGAAATCGAAGATCCATTAACACTGGACAATAAGCGATTGTATCGTTACCGTGCCATTGCAAATCCAGCTTACATCTGTCACACCTCGCCCGATCCAATTCTCAAGGCCTTCCAGCTGTCAGTTCTCCTCGACAAAGCCGCATCTTTCGAGCGTGAGCTTTATAAATCTTACAAACAACTGTCCCAGGTGTGTTACAACCAAAATCATATCCTCTTCTTTTGTTAAGTGGCGCCTGTTTTCACATTAGGAAGTCGCTTGCTTCGCTGCTGAACTCATTGGTTGTGCTAGAAAGGCAGAGGAGGTAGAGATTGTACTTCAACAGCGGGGAGGAAATATACAGGCGAGGAAATTTATTTTTCCGAGACTTCTATTTGCGGTTGAGTGCGAGCAGAAGCTCTTTGTCGCTCATCACAATGTCCAACAGGTAAAGTCCATTTTTTTTTCAATCTGTTTTTATCTGCAGACATTTTTTTATTAGAAAACCTATTTCAAAAGAAATTTCATGGACAGTTGATTACTCATTTTCTATGTAGTACCGATGAATGCGATTTAGGGATTCGTAAGTCCCAGATTGAGAAGTCTCAAAGAAATTTCAGATTTCCGATTTTTTGCAGGAAATTTCTTATCACATTTTCTCCTCAAAGCAATAGTTTGAGAGACCAATCGGTATTTAATAAATATGCATTAAAAAAAACATTTAACGAACAATCAGGACAGTAGAATCCCGTTATAGTCGCACTACTCCTCAATTTCTTCTGACGCGTATAATTTATTATTTTGTCGAGAGAAATATTCAATAAAATAATTACGTGTCTGCTCGTAATCTGCGAGTCAAAGCAGTTCAGTAAAAATTACGGAATAATTACACGTTTTCTCATTGAGCTTCCATATTTTTTCCTCAATGTTCAGTGAAAAAGTGCGGAACAGGCACGTCATTTTCATCGAATGTTGCTCCCAGGGTAAACAATCTATTATTTAGCTCGGTGAGGGATTAAATACCGTGAAAATAATGAATGAAGCCGAAAAATAAATTTCTCCCGTATTCGAATTTGCTGTGAAAAAAAATTCAATTTACGGTCGCAGCGAGCGCGTGGTGGGGGTAGTCTCATATAGTCGGATCCTCCGAATTCGCTCCCCCTACAGCCCCATGCACTCGACTATAATGGAAGTCCACTTTATTTGATGAATCGGTTAACTATCGATTTATTTCCAAAACTATTGATTGCCGATGAAAATGTGAAAAGGTCTTTTTTCAAGCCGATTAAATTCCCTACAAAAAGGCTCACTTGATATTGTAAACTAAAATCAATAGCCTCGAAGACAAATCGATATTCACCAATCGAAAATTCGACTCCTCTCAGTTCATCTCTCGCCGGCGATTTTATTTTTTACTCTCGCTGTGGGGTAATTAAATACGATGGAATGAATATCGATGTATGACGCACCGAACAAAAATCTATTTCGAGGGATTTTGTCTAAAAATTTCGACAGTGCCTCAATTTTCTTTCAAAATTCCATTAAATTGTTCCAATGATAGTCATTTCATTAATTAAATCTCATACAACTGATTTCTTAATGTCGATTGAAAATAAAAAATAATACGAGAGGGAATGTTGACGACCAGAAAAATATCCTTTGACATTTTTCAAAAGGTCCTGAAATCAATATTTCACCAAGCTCCACCGCCGTTGATTGAATGACCTAGAAAATTCCACTGTTCTTCAGGTACTAGAAACTCGATGGATTGGTAACTGGTACGAGTGGAAAGCAAAGTCTGGTCCTGCAAAGATCCTCGTTGTCATCCAGAGGATTCCCATACTCCCAATTATCGCCATTTGGCTTCTGATTGCACCGAATTCGAAAATAGGAAAGAGATGGCAGATACCGGTGAACCGCTACATCTCCTCAGTGGCTAGTTACCTCGTTTTTCTCCTGTTTGTCTACCTTCAGTCGAGTATCGATAAGAAGAATCAGCTCCGGGGGCCTCCCGACAGTGGCAAGTGACTAATCTTTCCTCTTTACCACTGAGAAAGAAATATTTACTTCCAGCGAGTAAATGTACAAAAATACTTGAACTGC
Organism: Fopius arisanus; assembly: GCF_000806365.1. Taxonomy (NCBI): domain Eukaryota; kingdom Metazoa; phylum Arthropoda; class Insecta; order Hymenoptera; family Braconidae; genus Fopius; species Fopius arisanus. The sequence continues at coordinate 99,092 of NW_011887870.1, read as the reverse complement.
CAACTTATGAATTTTGTAATGATTAATGAATCGCCGTAGCGAAATTGTTTTTTCTCTGTAAATAGAAAAAAAAGATGACATGAAAAAATTCTCCGCCCCATATGTCTCTGGCCCAAATTTCTCCCCCTCTTCATTTTTATTTCCTACATCATTCCTCCATGTTAATATTCCTTGCGCTAATTCTCCTAATCCAATAATTCAATAAATTTTGTAGGTGTCAACATGCAATTGAACGATTTACAGTGAATACAAATTGTTGTCTTCGTGTGTTTGACATGTAAGATTTTTCGTTCTGGCCTTTTTCCTCGCCATTGATTTCGGGTTCATTTTTATTTTAAATCATGTTGTAGGGAGATTCTTTCACGGGGAATATTAACCGGCGAATTTTGGGTTACAAGGGAAAAATGTCGTGTTCGAGAAAAAAACCAGTTTCCTTTTTCTTTTGCAGGATTTGAAGTTATAATTTGTTTTTACGTGATTTCTTACATTTGGGCTGGCATCCGACTCTGCATGACGCATGGGCCGAAGAGATACTTCGGAGAACGTTGGAATCTGTAAATTTCCCACTAATTATCATTGCGAATTGCACGAATTGTCTATTACACGTTCTTTGATTGGAATTTCATCCTGTTAGTGTACAACATTTCCAATTTCGGTTTCAAGTTGTGTTGCGAGAACTATTTCAATTCTAGATTAACAGCATAAAATTCAAATGAAAGATTACCTTCGATAGATGGCACATGTAAGCATTAACAATGACTAATTTTCAATGTTTTATTGAAAATTTACTGGTTATTGCTTAATATCGTGTCAATCACATAATTGAATGACTGATAAATAATTAAAAATCTCATTACATAGCATATGCCATATGTTTAGCTGTAATGGAAAAATTCACGAATACTTTGATTACAAAAAAAAATTAAAAAAAATAGAAGAGATCAATGGTAAATTGAATTTCCAACAGATACGAGGTTACCATGCTCAGTCTTTTCATATTGACATTCGTCTTCTGGGCATTAGCGGCCATCGACGTCCGGACAAATGGTCAGAGAGACTTGGAGAGAAAATACTGGCATAAGTACGATCCGACTCTCATTGCAGAGGGTCTCTTCTGCATTGCAACTATCATGGCTTTTTTTAAACTGCTCTTCGTGTGTCAGCTCGATTACAATCTCGGACCGCTTCAAATGTCACTAGGGAAAATGATCAAGGATGTCACTAAATTCCTGTTTCTCTTCCTCATCATCATTTTTTCTTTTGCCGTAGGTGAGGATTTTATCGTTGGAAAATAAACCGAGTACTTGGATAGTTTAAAGGGAATATATTCGAACGTAAAGATTGGGATGATTTACGTTATCTTTTTAGCTTGAATGATATCAGCACTTTATTTGTTAATTTTTATCTCAGGTCTCGCTAAATTGTATCAATACTACGATGGGATGGTGCAGATCGATGATGAGTCGAAAATAAAAACCCAACAAGTGGCTTCGTTCGTGGATTTCAGGTCAAGCTTGAGGACACTCTTCTGGGCTGTTTTTTGCATGAGTGCTATCGAGAGCGCTGACGTCATAATTGAGAATCTACCGGGGGAGACGGAGTCTGAAACCATTATAAATAAACATTCATTTACCGAGGGGATTGGATACTTCGCCTTTGCCGGTGAGAAACAATATTCCACTCCAGTATTGATGGTGTTCATTGAAGGAAAAACTTTATTCTTCATCAAAACAAGTCGTTATTGGGATATTGAAGAAATAAAATGATATAAATGAAATGATAATATTGAAGAAATTTTGAATTGATAGTGGTGGCTTCAGGGAAATTGTGAGAAGACAGGAAAAAAATTATAGCATTTTTTTGTATCACTTATGGATTTCAAACTGGATTTCAATTTCAATTTCTAATGTAAATACAAGAAAGTAATGCGGTTGAGTATTTGTCGAGATATTCTCGAAATCGTGTAAACAAACAAATGGATTTTTCTCAGAAATTACTGGACCGATCTGGGTGACACGGCACCCAGAGTTAGTTTCAAGTTATATAAATCAAGGGATGAAATTTCAGATTTTTTGGGGCGAATGTTCCCGTTTGTTTGTCAATTAAAAAAAGGGACCGCTGACTGGACCCTTCCACACAAACATCCTCTGACTTGGTATTTTTTTTAATTGCAATTATTAAAATGTTTATTTGTTTTTCGCCAGGTTTCGAATTCATGTCAGTCATCGTAGTCCTCAACATGTTGATTGCATGCATGTCGAATACATTTACAGCCTTCACGGACAACGTCGCCGTGGAATGGACTTTCGGAAGAACGGAGGTTTCTTCATTATTTTCATTAACGCTTACTGAGAAAAACCAATCACTCTATTTATTAGTGTTTATTTACCTCTTGATGTACAGGTTTACATTGACATCATGGCGCAGAATGCCCTGCCTCCACCTTTTAATTTCCTTCCCACTGGAAGTGACCTCCGTTGGCTTGCCGAGTATATAAAGCTGTTAATTAAACCAACTGACACAAAGAAAGCGAAATGGGATCTCAAGCACTGCTGCTTCATCGTTAGTTTCGAATTAACACCATGAAGGGATTAATTAAGAATTAATTATCTACTTTATTTTATCTCTGTACATCATTTCGTTTGTGTTACATGTTCTTTCAGTAGACGATTTGAGATTAATCCAATCAATTCATTTTTTTTCTCCTCAGTTTTTTGGGGACTTGATCTATAGCCATTTGAGTTTTGAGAGAGAAAAGTTATTTTTCTGCAAAACCAAATTTTTTATTTAATATATTCATCTGTTAGATTTTATATACAGGGGAGCCTGGGGCACTGTGGACAGCCCCATTTTGAGATTAGAAATCGGATGAAGCTTAAATGAGATAATGTCGGCATTGTTGAGGAAAATGGGAAGAAAGGAGGAAAATAGGAAGAAAGGAGGAAAATAGGAAGAAAGGAGGAAAATGGACATCCCGACTTCTGTCCTCCAATCATAAATTTGGGTCGGACATGAATATCTTGGACTGTATAACGTTAACCAAACTTAGCGGGTGTCTGTTTTTTCCTTTTATTTCCCTCTCCAAGAAATATAAAGAGAAAATTTCTTTATCTCCTCTACATCCGGGAATATTCATCAGAAACCCATGCTGAAATCCAATTGTGACATTTCACCACTTTAGTTATCACTCTATTCTTCTAATTGACCTCATTTTTCAGAAGTTATGATTTTTCTTTTCTTTTTTCAATTTCCTATTTTTAACGTTCCATATTCCGAAACCTCAGAACCTTTCAGACTGTCTATTTCCCAAAAATTTTCGTTAATTTTACCCTAGTCTCTTCAAAGATTCATCATTCATCATTTCAAAAGCTTTAGCTCGTGAAATATAAAAAAGAATCATTTTGTAAGGGATCAAAGGATTAAGAGATCTGCGATTTTTGAAGGAGGAAAGTAACTCTCCGTCAAAAAATGAATATTTCCAGCAACGAAACATTGATTTTATAAATATATTTCTATCATAATATTAAAAATCTCAAATCTTAAAATTTGAAATGAAAAAGTAAAAATTTTCTAATTAATTCCAGGAAAATTTAAGTGAAGACGATGACGAAAAGTTTGGTGAAGTAATGGGACACCTAATGATGCGTTATTTCCGGAAGAAGGAAGCGGAAGTTGAGAAGAGTGACACCGAAGGTTTAAGAAAGGATCTCATGGAGCTCAAGAGTATCCTGAAGGATGCACTGTCAGCCCCATAAATTATCCTTCCCCATCTACGTCACATCAATTGGGATGATCTAGCGCAGAAGAGTGAAAATAATACACCCGCCAACAATGACAAGTACTCTGTATCGTTGTCTAGTATCATCATCAACGATCCAGGAATCCCGGGGGAAATCTCGATATGGCAGAGTATTTGCAGCAGAAATAAATTTTTCTACTGTGGAAACCCACTGGAATGTGAGGAAAATTATATTTTATGGCGTTTCAAATTTTATTCGAGGCGAAAACTTCCATTCCTACTTCTATGACGTGAATGAAGAGAGATTGGAGACCTGGGGAAAATTTTTGAGACTATTAAACAGAGACAAACGAGTAGAATAGGCTCATCCTTCTGGTTTCGTATCAGCAACCGTAAGTCAGAGGTTACAATGATTGCTGGGAACCGCTGCAATACTGCAATTAATATCTCCTTACAGATAAGATAATGAAGAGTGAAACTAACAACGAGAAGGAATTTAGTTTCTCTGGATGGAGTAGAATTTACTACAACGAAGAATACATACGTAATTTCGGTGAATAAAGAAACATATCAACGATATAACGTTCATTTATTATTCTTGAATGTGTAGGGAAAGGCGAAGTTCAGACCACTTATATCTGTAATTTTTTTCTCTGTGAGAAGAGTGAGACAAGTGTTTGGGATTCGAGAGGAGTGGCTTTGGCATCTAAAGAGAGAGAATTGAGTGGAGCATTAATCCTGAAATGCCAAGGGATCGTGAGGTCTTAAGAGATCTAGAAAGTAAAAAAAAAGTAACCAGAGGCGAAGAAAAATTCGTTCCGTGAACTATCTGCCAAATGGAAATAGAAATATTTAAAAAAACGGCTTACAAAATTTGTTCATTTTATAGGAACAGGATAAAACGAACTGGAAAGAGTTTGGTGAGAAAAAATTGTGTTAACGACTGTTAGAAAATACGAGGTGACTGCGCCGCCATTTGTAAAACGTGTTGTGGCAGTGGAAGGACTTCTCTGCGCAAAATGGCGGCCTCCGCTTGTCTCATCTTTGTGTTTTTGCGCATTTATTGAAATTATTTATCGTTTTCAATTTTTATCTCAATTTTCTGTGGAAGAATTACGATACCGTCACGTAATAGTAATTCATGACGTCGGAAGAAGTTTTTTTTAAAAATTCCTCGCACTGCACGCGCCAATTTGTTTCAAAGAACGATACCTACATATTTTTATTTGAAACCATAGATATTATCGAAATGAATATTATAATAGTTCACTAATTGTGAGCGGTCAATTCGTCTTCAACATATTTAAAAAATAATATGTTTTTAAGAAAACGCTATATCGCTGGAACTCTTCAACTGATCGTCAATTTAACGAATTTTTGGGAGGAAAAACGAAGAAATGCAATAAAATAGAAAAACAGGCGAAAAGTATTCGAATCATGTTGGAAACTTCTGCCCGCTTTACACTCTCCGCTGATTTAGATCTTGTAATTCTTCGACATGGTCTTGTGCATAATTTACTGGAAAACAGACAGGCAGACAAATTCAGCCTTCATTTTCCGAATGGGTGTATATTTCCATCTCTCCAACTCGATTTGTACTACTTGGAACAAGGTAATATTTACCAGTGTGTAGCCTCATATTGAATACACTTGATAGGTCATCTTTTTTCATTGACACAACAGGTGACGTAAATCATAACGGAAAATATAATTTGTTATGTGGACGATTGACAGCTGAAGGCAACAATGAATTATCAGTTTGTTATTATTTCATTACTCGTTAGGTTCCGGTATTCATCCGGAATAACTATAATAATGTGAGATAATTGACCAAAAATACTGGAGTAAGAATAATTTGGATACTATCAAGGTCAGCCGTCTTCGGTCAGGGTATACAAAGCAGGGCTTTTGATGGGAAAATTCCCTCAAGTATTAAGAGGGTATATTCCCTGACCTAGGTCCTAGGTCCTTGTTGCTTATGTTTCTTATTTATCAATTAAGAATTACAATTAAATACTGAATTAGATATTTTTCCAAAATGTGTTAACACGCAGTTGTGGATTGATAAGTCCCTGACGCACAGCAGATACCACCCACCTGTTGTTGAATGTTTTGAATCAACAAACATTGCGAGAGATGGATTCATTTATTTCTTCAGATATTATCTATCATAAAAACGTCATCAGTCATGAATGATTCGTAATCGTCTGTATGAATAGACACAACCTTGGTGATATGGCATTATTGACACGCTACTCTCCACAATTCACAAATATTATGTCTAAAATGATCCGCGTGATTTACAAAATTATGTCGTTTCAAGGGTTTAAGGAAATCCTTCGCAATCATTCATAAAAATGGAGAGAAAAAAACATTAACAATGTACATAGCGCCTTAAGTTGAGTCACGAGTTATTTTCAGGACTCTTATTCCTTGCCGCAAGGTCAAACTGTGAGAATATTAAATGTAAGAATATTTCTACAGGTGTAAAAACGACTGATAGGATCCGGTTCTCAGTTTCAGGAACCCCTAGAATCTGGAAATCAGCACATGAAATTAATATTGTTTTCAGCGGATGATTTAATGATTGGAAAATATGACCCGTATACTATCACCACATTTATAACATTGATAACAATTTTGGGTAATTGAAGTTTTATCCCGAATTCTTATCGTCTTTTATCTAGTCTATTTAATTAACTATTCAAGCACGTCATTCATTTCTGAGACACTAATGAATCCATGAAGAGTGGGAGATGACCCACCGACTTATATATAAGAGTGTCTGAAAAACCAAGTTTAGAAGTCAGTTGTTGAATATCGAAAAAACTTTATAACGTACAAGCCTTTGTAGAAAGCAGAATGTTGAAGAAATTAGCTGCCTTCGTTGTCGTTGCTGCGGTCTACTTCACATTAGCAGTGGCTGCGCCCCAATCCTACCTCAGTAAATATGCTCCTTGGAGGCATTTTATCGGTGGATAAACTGAAAAACTAATAGCTAACTTGAGGTGAGTGGACGATTTCAATGTACCATGGAAATATAAATAGTAAAAATATAAAATAGCATGGCCTAAGTTAGAAATTTGTGTCATTATAAGGTTCCTGAACATCTACCTCAACATGCGTGTTACCATGCCAGAAAAGGGCTCAACAAAAGGATCTTCTCTGGATTCTTCAGGAACATTGCAGTCGATGTTTTTTGTTGATATTGTATGGGCTAAAACATCATGAATAAAAGCTGAAATATATCTGAGCTATTGGTACATTCTCTGATGATTTAACCCATGATCTAGTATTTACCCATCTCCTAGTATTTAGCAGATTCAAACATTTTTTACACATCCAGATATTCTGATCTTGTCACTTCATCAAGCCTTATCACGAAATTTTCCCTGAAGATTCCTGTCTCCTTAGGTGTAAAACGGATTAGCACGTTACCAGGAGCAAGTGGAGTATTAAGGAGAAATAAGAGAAATGGAACGGGGAAATTTAATCCTTACACTACTCAGGGGAGAAAATTTCCGATTCCCCGAAATAACCGTTATATCTTCACGGGCATCAGCATTCAAGAAGGAATATTCTATTTTATTCCTATCGAGTACATACTCGAGATAAAACGCCAAAGAAACATAAAATTATCGTTCAGTTCTTTCTCCCAAAAAAATTTCTTCAACTCCGGGAATTCAATTGGTCGTTTATTTTCACGATTATTTATTTTTCTCGGTTTTGTTTTGTGATCAAAATATTTTAAATACTTTAATTTTTGCAATGGACTATTTACTTATTAATTAATCAATTTTCGACTTTGAGAAAAAATAAAATTGATGATGTCGTATAAACACGATTTGTTTTAAATTCTCCCGGTTAATTTCAGCTAAAAAAAAATATCACAAATATGTATTAATATCAATCATATGTAATGAATATAATAAGAAATTTCCACTAATTTTTTTTTAATGTGTAACAGAGATATTTTCTGAATTTATTATTTTCTCGTTTTCATTCCTAAAAAAACAAATGGATCAATCAATTACACGTGTTTAATTTCTTTTAAAAAATTCGTGGGAAAAATCTATAACATTTCCGGCACCCCCGGGCGGTCGATCAATCAAATCCCCGGAGTAGCTCAACGGTATCGAAGTGAAGTGAAGGTCAGCAATATTTTCGGGGAGGGTGTGCCTGTATAGTTCAGCAGACAATACCGCTCACCCCATTTTCTCCCCATCCATGAGCATTCAATATTTCTATTCCCGATTATGAAGGGTTTGATAATAGAATATAACTGTAAGAAGAATGTCACTCAATTCATCACATGAAATTCCAAAAAACACATAACAAAGTTTTGAGGTGTTGACAGTAGCAAATTACCGGACTAGTAATTAATATTTCCTATCTTTCGAGACTTGGACTTGTACTGAATTGCGGTTATTCGATTCGTGTTGTTGTCACCCTTTATTAGAGATCAAGACGAACAAAAGACTCACCTCTCCTCGCACTAATTATCAACAATTTAGTCGAGAGGAGGTGGTAATACCGCTCGTAACTAGTCGTCAAGTTGTTGCTCGACAGCAATCAAGTACTGATTTGATTATTTCACGAGCAATCGCCCGATACCTGCAATATCCTGTAAACGGTATAGAAATCGCAGCGAATAGAATTACCCAACTGCTGATTCAACCATTTTTAATTAATTTTAGGGATTCTAACGAGAATTAATCGTCTACATTTACAGGATAATAAGTTCAATAATCAAAGAAATATGGGAAATTTTCTTTACACAGGTCGAAATGCAAAATTTGAAAATAGAAATCGCTAATAGTAATAGCCACACTGCTGTATTATTTAATAGACTTGGAGGAAAAGAAAAGGTGAAATAAACTCAGCAAGACTCTTGGTGATCCTCTACTCTCTTCAGGGAAAGAAGTTGAGGGGGATAATGTTGTTTGCTCTAGTATGTTATCGCAGGAAAAAGGAGAAAACGTGTGGCTCCTTCGCGTGCAGCATAATGCTGCACACGGGATAAATGCCACTCAAGTAGTTGCAGTCTGTGTATGGTCGGACATGATCGTCTGGATTCTTCGAGCTCTCTTATCCCATTTTCCTTCTGGTACACGATTATCTCACAAAGCACATCCAGCCACATGATTACCATTCAAATTTATTCATAGAACTGGACGATGACGAGGATTAATTAAGTTAAAATTAAATACCCATTTGTTAAGTCAGATATAAAAATGAAAAATAACTCGAGTAAATGCTAATTTCAGAATTACTTGCATGAATTTACACTTGAGTTTTTTATATCATGCGAGAATTATTCATTTAATAAATTACCAAATTTATCATTTTTGAGAAAAAATGGCGGAGATGTTTCCGTTGAAATATTTTGGTAAGCAGAATATTTTTCTATTGGCATTTGTTTATGGAATTAATCGTTTATAATCAAGAAAATCAGGACGTCAAACTTTCAGAGTTTAACGGCCGGGAAATAATGTAGTAATAGTTGTGAAGTTTGGAGAAAAACTTTTCTACAATTAAACTTCACATTCAAGAATGAAACCTAATGACTTATGAAAATTACTCATCTCTTATTTTTACCCATTAATTAATTTCACAATAAAAAATTATGGCAATCTTATTATAGGTCTGAAATAATCATAATAATATATACAATAATTATAATAATGTGAAGAAAAGATGATGGATAATGATAATTAAAAAAAGAAGACAAATAACTACAAGTGACGCAGATCGTAAATTGTAATCAGAATTACAATGAAAAATATTCATGAAGTGAAATAAAAAATACATAAATAACGAAGAACTATACAATAATAACTATACAATCAAACATTAAGATGTATCGAGGTCACATGGGTCATCTAGGGGTCTTAAACACGAACATTGAGAATAAGTGGATTTAAGCCGACGTTGAGAATTACGTGATTTCATGTATGAAATTTTTATGTGATTAATACTCACATCATACAGGTCACGAAACCAAGGGGAGAGGTGCATGCCCCTCATAATTCTCTTAATAATTCTCTTTCAAAAAAAGAATATGCAATTTTTAATCAAAAATCTATTCCGCCATGAGTTCTTTATGAGTATTTTTTTTAAGCAAATATACTGTTTTTTCATTAAAAAAAAGGATCGTGTGGCATGGTTTCTTGAAAAAAGTTTAATCATTAAGAATCTATTGGATAATTAATATTTTTTTTATTTATCGAATACAAATGAAGTTGAAATTTACCTGGCACTTACCTAGCAACGAATTAATTCTGTATCGATTATCGATCGCAATACTCATCTGAAATATTTTTTTGATTTAAATGTTTCGCGGAATGAAAAAAAATAGGGGATGCAGCGTTTCTCCGGAGGAGGATGAAATGTCTCAATATTCCCAGGATTAGCGGATGTTGGGACCAAACTATATTCATGGGACTAATGAGAAAGTTTGTGTTGACTGAAAAAAACGGGGAACAAGTTTAATTAAAAGTTGACTTGTTAGGGAACAACAGTTTTAGCGAGCATCAATGGAGTCTAGGGCAGGTGAACACTGTGATGATGAGGAATAGAGTGCAGAAGCTTTGAGTTTCCGTGTGGCGCATCGAAGGGTTGAAATGAGGGCTGAGGGGTGAAATAGGGGATGAATTCAATGCGGCACACGGCAGTCTGCGCGCAACCGTATCAACACCACTAGCTCCGTCACTTTTACTCCGTTAGTCTATTTTAAAATAAACACAACAACATGCATAACAAAAAAATTGTTCTACTGAATATCTAATAAATAAATAGTCATCGACGAGAGGCAGTTAAGTAAGCGCAATTTATACAAGAAATATAGAAAAAAGACCATTTGTTTTGGTCTCTGAGAAGGAGAAAATGTAAAATTTTTTACGATTAAGTAATTAAAGTAACTTTAATATACATTGTTTTGTCGTCGATGAGTTAATTACAGTGAAAAAGAACCACAGTTAAACAATAAGTGAACAAAACTAGAAGAAAATCGATTAAAAAATCTTGTGACAATTACAAACCGGCGTGTTTAATTGTTTAATCATTAATTAAATACCAACAATCACTATCACATGTCGGACAATTAAACGAATAAACATTTATCACAAAATTTTAGAATAGACTCGTCAAAAAGTCGGGATTTGCGTAAACAAAATATTACTCCTAACAATAATTTGGATAATGGACATCAGAGTATGTTAAATCTAATATGAATATTTAAATAATTAATATTGTTAATATTAATATTGATTAAAGAAAATATTCGGAATTGAATAATAGTTTAATGAGCCGGATAAAAAATGGAGTGTGGAAGATAAAATTGGATAGTTAATGGAATAAAATCGGGTGCCATGAGCAGTCGGTTTCGCTCCAATTTTCACAGCTGGTAAGAACTGAAATCCATAACTCAGGGTTTTTGAATGCGAGTGAAGAATAAGTATTCGCTCGAGAGTTGAGACACAACGGATGGAACGACACAGAGACACAAAAAAAATAGGGGAACAGCTTGCGGGAGGTTGAACCTGTAGGGGATAAAGTGGATAATACAAAGTTGAAGTACGGATCGGTCGGAGGGATAAAATGTTACGACTCTTGTGGATATTCAATGGAGAGTTTCAATTTCGCGTAAGAACGGTCAGGCGTATTATCCGGTCAGTCCCGTGAGAATTGCACAACTATTGCATTCTAGAGTGTTGTTTTCTTCATGACAATATTGAGGTAAATATTTATGGAATATGCATCTTCGTTTGAAATGAGTTCCAATTCGCTAAAGTGCTTTTACATTTCTTCCTTTCTTCCTTTTTTCCTTTCTTCCTTTTTTCCTTTCTCCCTTTTTTCCTTTTTTCCTTTCTTCCTTTCTTCCTTTCTTCCAGAAATTTCTTGACATTTTAATCGCTAATAGCCGTCTGAATTTTCGATTACATGAGGTTTATTTAAATTATCATTTAAAAAGATAGTAGAAATGATAAGCACATATATTTCGGTCAAAAGTGCAGTATGTCAGATACATGATGAATATATATAAATACGGATGGCACAAAAAAACAAATTTATGTCCGAAGGAAAATGAATATATATATGTTTATATATGAGCAAGTATATGCCGCACATATTCGGTATGTATCCCATATATGAGATATAGTTTCGCCCAAAAATCATATTCTCTTTCCTATTCTAAAAAGGACACGCTTGACACAATCGATTATCTCGAAAATCTCGAAATCATGAAGCCACGATTCCTTATTGGTCCACCTAAAGTGGCGCGAAATTACAAAGTGGTAACTCTCTTGCAGAAATCGTTTCATACTGCGCGCTGACGCGCGGTCCGGCCTCTCGTTATGTATATCACGGATATCTCACATACAATTTTCGGCACATATTTATATATTTTTTACGCCAGGATAGATATTTTAATTAAAGCTTAAAATTTCATGCATATTATGAAAATTCAATATCATATGGAATTGAATTTCTATAGGTGGAAAATTGAGGGAATTTATTGGATGAACTCTCAACATTTTTAGCTTTGGAATATCATGCGATACAGAAATGGGAAAATTATCGAAATAAAAAAATAAAACTGATGAAAAATTTCATGTTTTTTTAACTTGATGTACGAACTCAATGGAATAACGACGAGAAATTACTGACATAACATTACGAGAAAATGTCATTTGTGTTCAGTCAGCTGTCACGAGGGAAACTGTCGACATTAACGGCCCGGCAATATCACTGTCATGTTAGAATTCTCGTTGTAACGAGAATTGGATCCTCTTATCAAAAGATGACGAAACGTATTCCCTCTGGGCAGCGATAACACAAGATTAGAGCTTTCACCCCTAGATCAATTCGTTTATTCCATCCATCCCTCCGAAATAATACCCAACATGTGGGAGTAGTAATGGTCATATCAGCTCATCGAATTTATTGAATAATGCATCAATCGATAAGTCACTTTGACGAGTATTTTACTATCGATACCAATTGATTCTAATAGGAACGTAATCAAACTGATAAAGAAGCTATTGACTATTATTGCTTTTTGTACCGGAAATAATAATAACAATTAGTCAATAAACATAAAATTTCCCCACCATTTGCTATTATTAATTATTAATGTACTCATCTATAATTGTCTTCTGTAATTGCAATACGAAATATTCGGAATTCGCGGAGAGCGGATAAAATGGACTCCTATAAAAAATTATTCGATCCTTTTTTTATTCCCTCCATTTTTTTGACAAATATGAGTAGATGAATAAAACATTCGACAATTAGTGGATTGGTAGAGTGGCGATTGGGGTTTCCTAAAAATCGTAAAAAACGTAAAAATGCAAAATAACTGGCGAATCGCTCGTTATTTTTACTAATGAATTAGTAATAAGCTTCCGAATCATCTGCAAAATTATATTAACAAATAGAGCGATGGGAAATATCTCCTGACTTCAATGATACAGCATCAAAACTATCATTTTAAATGCCAATTAAATTTTCAACTAGAATTTCTTGCGGCAGGTCTAAAATTCAAATATTCCAAATACGAATTACAATTACGAATTTTGGCAAATAATCTTTCCTATACATCCAGGCAACTGCTTCCCATTAATTCCATCTTCGCACTAGGTCAACGAGACATCGAAACTAATTTTTTAAGCTATCATTAAAGTACTTAACATTTTTCTTCAGTTACCGCGAAAAAACTAGTTTTAAAAAAAAACTCAGAAATTGAAAAAATTAACGATTGGATAGAATTGTAATTAGTGTCGATGACAAGAGTTCAATAATACTTATATATAAGAAAAAAAAATGATGTACTTTCACGGATACATCGACGACCAATCAGCGATGAAATTTCATAGTTTGTTATTAAAATATTATTAAATTTAAATTTAAATAAAAAAATATTATTAAATTTACCAATTATACCAATACCAATCCGTTACATATAACGACATGCGTCTATTCCGATGACAATACCATCATTATATATTTCATATAAGCTCTGTTTATATTCATTGAATTATTTGCGTATATTCAATGCTCCTGTCCACGTATGAATGGACGAGAGTGGCTGAGAAATGATGTTTTAGGGAGGAAATTCAATGCGGAAGCTCATTTGGATGTCATTCAGATGATCTGTATCTATTTGACGCACGTGTGTCGAACGTACATTGCTCCAATAATTATTTGTAAATTATGGAATTTCCATGCATGTCGATACCTGAAGCCACACATTGCAGTTCACAATGTGTAAACTTCACATGCAGGTCATGCATGGGAAGAAATTTATCGAAAATCAAATTAAATTAAATTTATTATTATATATAAACAGAAAAGCTGTCTGACGATTGGGTATTTGTATTAGTATTGAGTAAAAATGAAATGACATTGTGTTTATTCCCAGGAAACATTTGATAATTTTTTCCATTTTTTGTTTTACTGGAATTTTAATCGAATATCTGGATGATAAAAAGCATTTTGCAGTTGATTTGAGCTTTCTAAATTCAGATTTTAAAATCACTTTCACCCGGATTTGTTGGCTAACAATATGAACTCAGTATTAATCTGCACTTCTTGTCGGAAATGTCCGTAAGACCCATTGATGTTTCCATTCTACTCGTAGCATTCTGTGGTTCGATAAAGTGCTATTTCTCTCCAAGTTATACCACTCTACTGACATAATCCAGTTCGGTTCAAGAATCGGGGTCGTCCTCAATTTTCCAAGCCCGTGTTCAACCGAGAATATTACTCATTGGCTTGGCGTGCTATTCAAGAATTTACAACTCAGTCAAATAATTTCATACAATATTATGACATCTAAAGTGCTTCCGTGGTTCAGGCCAATTATGAATATGCAGACGAAAAAAATATGTGACCGTCCGCATGAAAACGACCGCATTTTTTTCAAATGCTAAAAATTAGATTTTTTTTATTGTCTCAGAACTAGAACTCTTTCTACGTCGATACGTGTTGAAGCTTATGATCTAGACTAGAATATTCTTTTTCTGAGAGGGCCCTAATGGGGTCTTACTGGAGTAGTGCTCACTAAATATAAAATAATGTACGCCACTTGAGCGTAATATACTAATACCCAATGAGCCATTCTCTAATCCGTAAAACCTCTCTTTGCATGCGGAAGAAGGATCAAAGAGAGAGCAGCATTCGAGCTCCTTCACGGATCAAATCCGTAAACTCCTGGGAAATACCTAATCGGTTTCACTCACCACGAAACACCACGAAAGTTGTGCATCTCCCAACACCACCCATCCCCTTTTCTCCCCAACCATCAGCATCCATTTTTTTCCATTCCCAATTACAAATGATTTGATATTTTACAAATGATTTGATAATAAAATATGATTACAGCATGAAAGTTGTTGCTCAACAACAATCGACTACCGATTTGATTATATCAAGCGGAACTTTACAAAGAATTTTACAATACTAACTTTACAATTCAATTATCTTATCAATATCTTATCAATTCAATGATACAAATATCTCAATTTTACAATTTTACGAGCGGTACATGCAATATGAATTACCCGACGGTTGGTTCAACCTTCCAATGGGTTATATCCTCCATTTTTCATTGATTTTACCGTTTCTAAGAAGAATTAACCATCGACACTTGCGGGATAACAAATGCAATAATCAGAAATCTTTAAAATATTTTTTTTTACTCAACGCGAAATGCGAAAAGTACCATTGCCATAGTATTTGCCTGAGGCGAGCGGTTCAGGCGGTACAGACACATACCCCCCCCTAACATTGGAAACTCACGATACGGATATCCATTTGGGAATCGAAAAAAAATTCGGGAATAAAGTGCGTTGTGTCCCTCAAAGCTCAATGGTTTTATCATTTGAAACATACGAATTCAGCGGACAGGGGGATGTAGGGAGAATTAATCTCATTTGTTTCCATACAGTCACGCTCAAACGAGGAAGAGGATTAGTTTTCATCCTGGGAACTAGCCTTGTCAGAGTAAATTTATCAACGTTTCTACTGCTCTTTGATATCGGGAGTATCCGCTTTTAGTCACTTGAAGTATTCTCATTTTAATTTCAGTCGAAAGTAAAACAGGAAAATTTCGTGTGTAATACAGAGATCAATTTGTTGCAAAATTTGCCTGGATGTTTAGTCATTTAGTTTAGTAATCCTGTGGTATATTGCTTCTAGAAGAATTTTTCTCCTAATGTTCACTTCTGAAAAAAATCGGAAATAAAAAGAAGTGTCGGAGTTTCTCGCCACATGGCTTAGCGTATACAAACGATTTTTTCCAATAATTATAACATATAAATATAATAAATAATAATAATTTTTATTTTCTTTGGTGTTATTTTGTGTTTTACACCTTTTCCGCTTGCTCCATTTTGAATCTAGATGTTTAAACTATTTGAGAGTTCTATTAATTTATTAATTTTACTAGCTTTGTTATATATAAATATTCTCTTAAATTGTTGATTCAAAATTTTGAAAATTGAAAATAAAGTTAAGTAAAGTTGAGAAAAATATTGACATGTATATACTATAATGAATTTTTCATTTTTAATTTGTTTTTCTATATAAAAATTTCGTTTTTTTAACTGAACTTCATCTAGAAGTTTTGTACTTTTATTATAGTACAAATTGAATATATATTGAATATTATATATTTTGGTATAAATTTTATTCAATTTAAAATTCGAGTATCTTTGTGCAATTCTCTAGATAAATGCGATTTTCATTGCAATATCAAGGTAAATTCGACTGCAAAGTTTTCTTCCGGCGGAAACCAGTGTTTTAGAAAAAAAATCTCTGGAAGCAATAAATTTTCGCACTGATCCCCGGTTTATTCAAAAGTTCTCACCGTGAAATCCATCGAAAATTCCATAAACCATCCGAGCTTCCGTCATTCATCAGGTCTTTCCATTTCCATCCGACAAATTTCTCAAGAACTACTGTGATTTTCAGCCGCTTGGCAGCAATAAAATTCAGCGAATGAACCGTGACAAGGTGTTGGCTGGATAAAAAGCAATATATGTGCTGACAAGCGAAAAGTCTCGCTTTCTTCTCAGCAAATAATAGAAAAAGAGAAAAACCAATGAAGGAGCTACGAGGGGTGAAACGGTGAATATAGTGCTCGTGGACCAAGACGATGATGAAAAAAAAATACAGAAATAGAAGTCGCAATTGACGTTTCATTCTCCTGGCCCTCCGTTTCTTCGACATATGAAGAATATTTGCCA
The DNA here is from genome assembly GCF_000806365.1 of Fopius arisanus. Taxonomy (NCBI): domain Eukaryota; kingdom Metazoa; phylum Arthropoda; class Insecta; order Hymenoptera; family Braconidae; genus Fopius; species Fopius arisanus. The sequence continues at coordinate 82,103 of NW_011887870.1, read as the reverse complement.
CCTTTTTTCCCCATTTTTTTTCAATATTGTTACCAGCCCATAGGGGCGATAGCTTTCTTCCCTATGTGAGATAAACGACTTTCCCGCTTATCCCTTGGTGAAAAAGTGAAAGAATAAAATTCCCCGATTTTTCTGGATAATTAATTCTGCTGGAAAGTGATAAACCAAAATAACCGCATTAATTTCGAGACCAGTATTGAGGCAATATCTCCAAATGGAGGAAAGATAACAATATTTGCATGAATACCTTTTTTGTACCCCTCATCTTTTCCTACAAAAAATCTTCATGGAAAAAAATCGCTATGTGCTTTCATTTCCGAGATATTGCTCGAATACTGACCTCGAAAAAATTCTCTTATTCCAGTTTACCACTTCGCTACTGAATTCGTACTTCAGTCTGAACGAATTCGTTTTGTTGGTTTCTCTTTTCCATTTCAAATGTCTTTTGTTGAATTCAACTGAAATTTTTCCTTTATCTTATGTGTATTGGTTGATTAATAGATATTTAGAAAATATTTGAATCAATCTAATTAATCATTTAATTAACCACAAGAAAATGAATATATATCGGAAAATATGTCAAATTTGTGATGCATATATATCATGTTATATAATATATATTATAGCATATATATCACTCCATAGTAGCCGAAATTCACTTTTTCGAATTTTATTTGCAAATTATCGATGGGATTGATGGAAAAAATATAACGCTTTTACATAGGGATGGGGTGAGTGGCCTCGCATCCCCTTCAGCCATGGTCTTATCGTCCATTTTCAAGTTTGAAAGAACATTCGAAGAAAGTTCTAGGAATGAAATGGAGTTTACATTGATATGTCGAACAGAATTTTCGGGCGACGTCTGAACGAATGAATAATGGATTCCTGGAGAATCGAGGGACGAATGGTGAAGGGATTGAATGAAATTACGTGGAATTTCCCAAGTATTTTTTAAAAGCTACCGGTTTTCGGGATTATTACTGGCATTAATAATTTCATTGATTTTCAACGACTTCAGGGAATAAAAATTAATGATTTCCAGAACTTTCTTCTAAAAAAAGAAACATTTAGAAATTTCTGGACTTGTGCAAAAAAAACCATCACGCGAAGATTTATCAAAGCTAATCAAATAATTTAAATAATTTCATGAAATACATGTTAGAACAGAATACTTTTAGAAAACAAATTGTGTATTAACATTTCAATTAAAAATGTTTAAAATATTAATGACTTTTTTTAATAATTAATTTTCATTGTTAGCTGGAAATTGAACGAATTGTATAATTTCGATGCGATTTCCAAAGTAATAATTTTTCCAATTAGATTGTCTTCGTCCCCGGGGATTTTAAAATAATGAAGAGATGATATTTGTGTTCTAGTTACCGATGGCAATGGACCACGAGCTCACTATATCCTTAGGGATAATCCTCGTTATCGGTGGGATAATGATAACGGCTTTACTCGTCTGCTACGCCTGTATTTTCCGAGATTTGTGCTGCCAACGAGTCGACAGGGCAAAGAGACGTAGAGATGGAAGATACAGTCCTGGATCTGATGATATTATCAGAGCTAGAATGGATGCCATTCAACTCAACGACATAACACAAGGCGATAGTATGCCCACAGAATCGGAAAAAATTTGAATAATGAGAGAACAATTGAAGAGCAATTGGAAAGCAATTGGAAATATCAGCCAGACTACAGCCTGTCATCTTCACATTTCACTTATTTCCTCGGGTTATTTTGTAATATCCCTCTATATTTTATATTGATTACTGAAAATCTGTTGAGATAATCAAAATTGTTGATGAATAAAACGAATAAGTATATCTTATCTCGCGAATTTAATTGTTTCATTGAATTGCCTGTAGGGATGTCATAAAAATGTTTAATAAATTGATAGAAATTTAGAAAAATTAGAATGAAAACGTGACGAGAATGCAGTAGTTTATTGAATCGAAAATTGAACGAGTAAATGCGAGCCATGGGTAACATTATTTATAGACATTTATTCATAGCTACAAAATGGCAACTTGTGGATTATTAAGACAGTATTTTACCAATATCTTTCCTCCAGGGTTGAGTTACTGGAGAATAAAACTCTCAAGAAGCTCCAGAGAGCTGTTTCCTCGTACTGTTTATAAAATAAATCTCCATCTGAATCATCTTGTCAATCTTCCATTGATCTCCGGATTCCCATGCGGCGCATGTACCCGTAATAATATCAACTAATTCGTCTCTGCGATCTCCATATCCTTCATGACACCTTTATATATTCATTTTTCACTTAACATAATTGTAACTTGGTAACTCTTCTTAATTATTTTCATATTTCACGGGTAAAATTGGAAGATCCTCGACTCAATTTCTGTTCGATATCTCGTTTATCTCGTTTGACTAGCTGATTTGATTGTTGAGCTGGTGAAGTACGGATAATACTACTTCCCGCATTGTCTGAAGCAAGCAAACCATTTTTTTCATGTGAAATTCAATAATGAAAAACTAAACATGGAAATATGGAATAATGATATAATAATATTTATGTATAATCTTGGATAATTTCAAGATCATTACATAATTTGGAGACAGATGCCTGAGAGAGAGGATGAATTGAGGAAATCCATCGAAAGACTTCCGAAAGACTACAAATAATATCTGGAAGTTTTGAGTGAATGCACTAGCTTCGAAAATATCGAGGAGATAACAGTACAGAAACAATATGTTGTTGTTACCTGTGGTTTACAATGTTCCTCCAACCAGCTGAATACACAGCCTGATAACTCAGCGAAATTCGCCACCGAAACATTGTTGAATGTTTGAAAAAGTCGATCCATTATTGCCTGGAACTGAAATTATAAAAACATTGAAGAATATTGAAATAAATTGGTTTTTGCCTCCGGATAGAAACATTGTAATCGATCAAATTTAAGTTGCAAATTTTTTATTAACCGGAATATGATTCAAAAATCCAAAAATGCATGGAACTGACAAAAATAATTATACTATGTGTAATGAAAGAGCAGTGATTGCCCACTTATTTACTTCGTAATTCAAGTATTTAAAATATTTGTCATTATTGGGATAAAATAATTAAATTCTCATTGAATTAAAGATTTTTTTTTACCACTTGAAATTTAGTTTCATCAGAGACCCTCATCTCAGCCTGTCCAGGTTGCGTCTGATGGGCTTTAACGATCTGCTCGTAATTAGCCTGCATAATTCTGAGCGCGACCACCTCTTTCCTCAGGGCATTCCTCTCCTCTTCTTGCTTCTTCTTCTGTTGGAGCAGGAATTGGATGTAATCGATAGATTTCTGGAGGACAGTGGCCTTGGAGAGCTTGTAGCCAGAGGAATCGGTGTGCTGACAAGTTGGAACTAAATCTTGGAGGGAATCGTAGCCTTTTTTTATCGCATCTCGACGTTTCTGCTCTGCTTGAGTATGAGCCTCTCGTCTACGCTCCTTGTAGCTTATAGTGGAACTTTTGTTATCACTGTCTTCGTCTTCTGCAATAAAAAAAACATTAATACCTGAGGGTATACTAGAATTTGACTATCTGCTATCTTTAGAAGAAAGTTAGCTTTTAGAATCTCATATTCTTTAGAACAAAACGTCAACAGCTAGATTTTTTAAATCTTTACTGTGGAGTTGTAAACTTTTCTCCTAATATTATCGTTCCAGAGATTTTCATTAATTAATATCAATTAATTTCAAGTAAGTAATTTGAAGAAGCGTAAAAGAATTCATGGAAAGAGTAAGATAATTGGTATCGGCAATTTAAAAAATAAGAAAAACTCATGCGGAAAATTGGAATTACCAGTATTATGAGCCGATGATGACGGCGTATTTACAGATCCAGTACTACTGCATCGGGAAAAGCCGAATCTTTCCGTTGGGCTCGATGGTTCCAGCTTCATATCACCATCAGATCCAGCTCCACTGTTCATATTCCTCCCTGAACCTGCAACAAATGTCGAAACAAACTGGTAAACAGAGATGAGACTACTGAGTTCGATGAGAGTTTCTGGAATATCTACAAAACTGAGGGAGATAGTCAAATTTTAGAAGAATCTTCATTTGCAGCCCTCAATTACCTCAACAGAAAACATTATAACAAACATCCCGCTATCTTCCTTGGATTTCGAGATTTTCATCGAGACGTGATGAATAGTTAAAATCGAATTGGACAATTTCAATATTATTCATGCACAAAAAATAAATAAACGTATTGAAACAGTAAATTACAATTTTTAAACAAAATTGACGTCAAAACTGGTGAATCAGAAGTAGTACGACAATTATCACTCTGTAAATGCAGGGAATAGGTAACGAAATTATTTCAAGGAAACTTCTCTATCAGCGCGATTGCGAGATATATATCTTATCTCGTCATAATGTCATTACATTGTTTGCATTTTATCACGCAATTACAGAACTGATCAATAACTAAAGAATGATCAACTGACCGTGGATCAGTGATAAGTAATTAATTAATTGATAATAATAATCATTAATAAGTAATAATTGAAAATAGAGATGTATTCCTTGAAGTCAATTTCCCAATTCAAAACAACAAAAACTTCAGAAATGTCAGTGAGTCATTAACATTCCAGTATAATAATTAGTAAGAATATCTCTTCGCTTGGTAAATCCGTATCTTATCAATGGAACCTTAAATACAACATTACAATAACTCAATGAACAGATAATTCAGGAGCTGCCAATACAACTGTCGGCCCGTCCAATCGTGCACAGATAAGAATAAATGAGAAAAAAAACGTGTCATCCATAAAAAATCCAAGAAAATTTTAATGTCAACAGTTTACATGCCTAATTCAATATTCATAATTTATCATTTCCACTTTTTTACTTTCACAAATTCCAAACAGAGGATTGAAAACGGTAGTTGTCCAAATAATACAGATAATGCAAGTAATTAAATAATTGAAAATCTTCAATTGTCAACTTACGAATCTCGTATTCCTTGTTGGACACTTCGGCCATTTTTAAATGGTCCAGGACGAATTGAAATGACTAATCCGAGGGTAATGAGACGAGTTGATCGTAAAAAATTGGAAAGTCTCCTCAGTAAGCGAGACTCGTTTTGAGGTTATTAGTGACATCCGAATATGTTCACTCTCTTATCTCTTCTGGGTGACTTCCTCAATTACTTCCACAGGAGAAGAAAGGCACACTTATCCGATGATTGCAAGAGTTCAAATGTGATATAGAAACGTCTGACACGACATGTGATAGTGTTTTGAATCACAATATTGATAAATACTGACGCATTACGAGTCTTTCGCAATACGTAAGGTCGGCCATTTTTGTTTTGTAGTGAATGGACAGAGCGCATTGATTTGAGAACGTGGAAGAGCTCCCGATGGTAAAGAGAGCAACCGGTTGGCCCGAAAAATCCGTCACAACACGAGGGATGAGAAATGCGCGGGAAAGTGGCGAAACGTGACATGAATTACGAAGTGGAACTGTCAAATGTCCGGGGAGCCACGTGCGCCCATCGACTGTCGAGAATGAAGGGTTTTTGGACCTCCAGTCATTCAATTTTTCGCCTTCACTTGAACAATTACAGATTTTATCATCCTGATCAATTTCAATTTTTTTCATCCTATCGAGTCATATCTTAGTCTAATTTTAATTCAATTTTCCCAATATTAATTTTATTTTATCTTCAAAAATATTCTTGGAGAATTATTGATTCTTAATTTGTACATTATACACTTATTCTGTACTTTTCAACAATTTTTTACATAAATATAGACTTATAGTTTTTTCCTCGCATTTATTATTGACGTAATATAATAGGGTGAATTTAATAGTTCTCTCAGTTGTCAACTATTTGAAAAACTGATAAAACTGATATTCATCTGGATAGGCGAAGAGAAAGAGAATTCAGGTTTATGTTAAATTATGTTTATTATACGGATGTATCTATGTTATATATTTACAATCGTTTTTCATCTTTTTCAAATACACGTAAAACAATGAAGACAATAATTAGTTCATATAATCGTGGCTCAACGGTATTCGGACTGTGGGCCTCCGATCCAGTGAGTCTAATCACTTTTCCTAGTATTCACTCATCGTATCGCACATAAAATTCGCAATTCAAATTTACTCAATCAAAGAAATTTCATTGAGAATTTCAACGCTGCCAATTTAATTCTGTCTCTTTATTTTCTTCGTTCCTGCGGGAATAAGATTGCATCATTCTTATCAGCATTTGTTACGTAGTATTTAAAACATATTTTGCACACGTTTCTGTATCTCTGAATATTATTTCTTGTCGCTTATCACTCGAGGACGGATCGTGCCAGAAACCGAAGTTTGACAATTCATTAATTATTTTTACATTTTTTTTTTAGACATCTACTTTACTCGGAAATTCGTTGATCATTTCATCGATTCGATACGCAGAATAAAAATCATTAATTTCAGGCACCGACACGTGACTTTGAATTTCAATTGTTACCATTGGTGTGATAATGATAATCTCATCCCTGCAGTTACTCAGAAAAATTCATTGGAAAATGAGGATTTTTTTTCACCCCGCAACCGTTAATTCAGTGAATAAAGGTCACTTTCAGCAGTTTTTGTAACACTAAAGCTTCGTATGGAAATGAAAAAATTGGTATTGCTAATTAGAAAGGATATTTGATTGGATTTTGTGACTAAATATAACGAGAGAATCATTCATTCAATCACAAAATCTTCACTGTTTTATAAAGCTCTCCATGAGAACCCTTATAAAACTTTTCCTCCCTTCCCCATCCCTCCATTGATTATCCTCTGATAATTCAGTAGAGAAATAGTAAAGCAGGAAACGAAGTCTTCGTTTACAAGAAAATGTTCAATTATTTTAAAGATGGGAGTTGTTGAGAGAGAAATGTAAAAAAATGCGGTGAGACTTTCAAGTTAAAAATAAAATTGTTGAAATATTTTCAATATCATAAAGAATTAATTTTGCAGACATCTGAAGAACACGTGGTTCTAGTAAGAAAAATCCCTTAAACTATTCATAAAAAATTATTCTGATATTTTACAATGAACCCAAGAGCCCCAAAGATATTTGCAAAATAATGAACAAGAGAAATTAGAGACGAATTTCCAAAATCACAAGATTGAAGCTGTATTATTCATTATCCCCCAGATATCTAAAAAATTTCTCCACATTCTCTCTCTGCCAACTCTTTAGCTAATGACCTCTCACTCGAAAAAAAAAACGATAAATCAAAAATCCTTCGATATTCCACATGAAAACATCAAAAATTCGAATTTATACCCAAAATCCTAAAATAATCACTTAAACTATGAATAATGAAGTAATTAATATTCCTCCGACACAGAACTCCCCGGCGAAAAAAAAAATCAGTTAATTCATGGGGGAAGATTTTTCTCTACAACCGTCACTCAACATATATATATTTTCTCAATTGATTTCCTCATTATTGTATTATCGTTCTGTAATAAAGTATCATTCACTTATTATCAGTATTATTTCTGTAATTTTTATTCTTCTTTTAATATCTAGATTTATGAATAACTCACAATATTACTAACCACGCGCCTCTCCATCATTATTTCCTGTTACTTGGATATTCATTAATTGTCTTTATGTCAAAGATAATAAAGGGCAACAGAAATTAATTAGTAATAAAAAATGAAACAGAATCAAATTACTCTTGACAAGTGATTGTAGTTTCATTATTTCATCTGAGGTGATTTTAACTTCTGCATTTTAATGTTCTAATCCTCGGGAAAAGGCCTTGTATTTAGCTATCAACTATAATTTATTTATTTATTTATTTCATTTGTCATTGTGGCGATTAGAACCAGAAATCAAAAAAACCACATGTGTACGTAATTTTAAACGAGGAGAATAATTGATATGGTTTTGTTATGGTGCGTATTACAACGGAGTACCTGCAGCTGGACCAGTTTTCGTGCTCTCCATTTGTTTCTTTTTAGTCTTCTCCTTTCCTTTCTCTCTCTCCTGCCCCCCTTCCTATCCTTCAGGTACCATTTAACATCATTTATTATGATTGAAAAATGAAAGAAAATGCTGAAATTTTTCCGAGAAATTCAGAGTATTTCTGCCCGCATTTTGTTACGATTTGCTTAAGGGAAAAATGAGATTTTCCTGCGGAAAGAAAAATTATTCTGGATTATTCGCCCTCGGTGGGCACTATTTACCAGCATGGCAAGTATCTTTTCCTCGGTATTGTCTCCTAAGTATTTTTTTTATTATTCATTACATCATTTAATCAATTAAATTAATCGGAAAAGAAAAAAGAAATCAAGTGAGTCATGGAGTGGTGGAACTAATGAAATTATTTCACTAATTTCTCGAGAAATAGTGAATTGAAAGATGTCAAAATACCAGAAAATTTTCTAGAGATTTATGCTGACTACAAGAGTCTCTTCTTTTCCTCCGAACCCAATAATTTTTTTGATATCTAATTAAATATTCAATTAATCAGTCCGAAATTAATGTGCGGATTATTTCGAAAATATCTCCAAAGGAATTCTAGACGAAATAGGTCTAGAAAAATTCATCATACCACTTTTTTCATTAAGGGATTTATTCAACTACAAAAAACAAAAATTTATTAACATTTCTCACTAAACGTCTCGATTTCAGAGATATTTTCGAAGTGAATAAAGTAATGGTTTTTTTCACTACTGAACCACAATAAACTGATTGATATTCTCAAAATAAATCATCTAATGGTTCGTTCTGAACACGTGCGTGACCCACAATATTATTTGCATAATTTTTTGTCGTAATTCCCAATTGCTAATGGACGATCGGGAATAATTTAGAATTTTTTGTTTCCTTTCATTAATCATTATCTTTACGTTTTTCTGAGCCGAAAGAATGAGTTACCCCTTTAGTTTAATTATTACCAAAGAGGAAAATAATTTTGTACTTTTTTCCACACAGTTTTACCATTCTTTTTGAACCTGAAGTGAATGACGTGGGCTCGATTATTATTCATTTGAAAAATTAAAATGGGAAAAGATTGGTAAATAGATATTTTGTGTTTTTTTCCTTCCATTTCGTTATTTTTTTTTCTTTTCTTTTTTTTGTACCATTTAGATTTTTGAGCGCTTGGCCTGACGTGACTTGATCGTACGTCTTGGTTTCTTGGTGACGTCACCAGTTGGGGGCTCTTCGGATGATAATTTTCGTTTTGTGGTGAGACTGGACAGTGGAGTTCTGGGGGGTGCCATTTCTGTTGTTGTTTGGGATGACGTGTGGGGCTGGGAATTGCAGGGCTCTGTTGGACTTTCTGTGTCAGCTATTGGGATGAAATTTAGGGCATCGGTGAATGAGTCAGAGAGGACGCCCTGATTTGCCAGTGCCTGGAAATCCTCAGCTGGCATTGGCATCGATTGACCGCAACCATTGCACACTGATATCGCTGGGGATTTTGACCGCCAGTATTGCAACTCTGTTTTACATTTGTTGAGTTCCTAACGGGGAAAAAGTCATTTTAGTTTTACATTTTATTCAGAAATTATACGTTATTAATTCAAACAGCGTTCATCAATTTCCCCATGCAGAATTTCATAATTAATTGTGAGAATTCAGTGATAGTAGATGTGTTTGTACGTCCTGTTGATTTTTTTTATACGGATAATTAAATTTATGAAAATTTATGACAACACACAACTATATACATCCATTATACAGAGAAAAAACTGGGTGATGGCATTCCTAAATTAATTATGAATTCACAAAACCACAAATAAAAAGTTGAAACCTAAAAATAAAAATTGTACCTTAGTAAATACCTGGAGTAAAGTGCTGAATTTGCGTGATGTTTCCTCATTCTTCTTATCGTGATCGTCAAGACGATTGGCATACTCTACAATCTGCTTCTGCTGATCAGCAATTTTAACCTTGCAGTTCCTCAGATCTCTGCGCATCATGGATAACTGGCTGTTGTACCTCTTCATGCCCTGTTTGATCTTGCGAATGCGTTTGCGTAAAAACATGTTGGACTGCGGTGGTGGAACATTGTTGTTCATTAGACCTGGGTCCTCGGGTCTGTGGCTCGGGGAACATTCACCACCACTGCCACTGTCTTTATTGCTGTCACCACTCAGGGGTGCTGAGTCCATGCAGATGAACGGCTTGGAGACACTGCCTGAGGCTAAAATCATTGAATCCACGTTATTAATTAACGTATTCCATTAAAAAAGAGTATTCCGTCAACTCATCATTTCAACTTGACCCCAATGTTATTTTCATTTGGCTACACAATTATTAATGACGCTTTTTCCATAAATATATTTTATAATGCACTTACATGAGAAAGTCCCAGCGAGATCAAGAAAATCAGGTCCGAAATACGAAATTTCTGGCAAAGTAGGTTCAATCTTTTCTTTGAAGTACTCCATAGCCATCGTAGTTAAATCAAAAAGTTCATCAGTAACTTTAAAAGGCTTGGTTAACTTGGCTGTTGTCTTGACGTAATGAAGAATGCGGTAAACCTCGTCAAGAATCTGAAAACACCAATATCGAAGGAGATATAAATTGATTTAAAAGAAATAAGACAAGTGCAAGCCTCCACCCCACCTCTCCTGGAAAGAAGCAGCAGTGCTTTCTCTCGATGTGCTTTCCAAAGCTCATTTGAAGAAGGGTAAGTCTCATGTGGAGTGTCTCGATGATATCGCACTCACAGGACAGCGGATGATTGCGTCTCGCTGATTCTCGACGTGGCATTTGGGCTTTTATTGACTGAAAACGCGACAACATCTGGGACTGTAGACGCTGGAACGTTGTATTCAGTCGAAAACCACATACCATGTTGAATTGCCGACATACCTGGAAGTAATCAATTAACATAATTATCTTCCTAAATTCCACCTCAGAGGTTTCTTTCAATAGTTAATTTTTCCAATGATAATTCGAAATAAAAACTATTTTTCCATCACAAAAATTAATCCACCTAGCACTTTTATTATTTGTCATTTATCTCGAAAACTATCAGTCAAAGGTGAAACTAAGAGAGAATCGTTTTTCATAGCTGATTAAATTTCTAATTAAAATCAACATTTTTAGCTTAAGCGATGCTAGGAAATTGTAAAAATTGAATTGATGGTTATGCTGCAGGGGAAACAATTTGCTTGAGTGGATGTCATTTATTGGATGGAATAATGGTGGTTTGTGACTCACCAAACGTAATTGTGCTACAGTATTCAAATCCAATGACGATAGAATTTTGTCGAGCAACTCAGGTGGCAGATTGAGAAGATTAATGTGGTGAACTGGTGCTGGCTCATGTGATGGGTTAGCACTGCCAGCAGAGGCTGAGTTGACCTGAGTGTGATGTCTACGTGCTGGTCCAGCTTCAACTGTATCATTGACTCTCCCAGAGCCACTTCCACTGCCCATATTACTCGATTGACGAGTTGACACCATTTTACTCCTTAGCTTCAACACTGCACCCTCAATGATTTTGAACGTCTCTCAATTATATTGAATAATCCAATCCAACTGTGAAAATAAATCAGAATATTAGTCAGACATTTTCAAATCCAATTGACGACTATAAGAAACAATATGGAGGAATGCATAAAGTACTGAATAAATTCCAAGATCAATTATTCACTTTGTGAGTAAAGAAATTCAAGAGCCAATTTTATAAAGAAAATAAATATAAAGCTTTTATCCTAATTGATTATTAGCCAATTACGTCGGGTATGAGCGATTCAGGAAAAAGAAGTCTCGCCTTTTTTGTAACTAGATTATTCTCAAGGCAAACGTATCGGTATTGTTCTCTAAAACACCTTGTCATCGAGATAATTCGTAATCTCACAAAAATCCATTATATTGGAGTGAAAAGTCTAGATTCCTTAAGCATTGTTAAATCACAAGAAGAAATGTGCAGAATTTTTTTCTGTGATTCACAAATCTTGTGATAAAAACTATCCGTCAAAATGCAATTCCAAAATTCTCTAGACTTGAGTTAATTGCATCATTAAGAAGGATTACTCAATAGTTCACGGGAAAACATCAGATTTTATGCTATCCTTTAACTTCAATTCTCAACCCACAAACGTTATAAAAATTCTGAAGCCCCTCAAATTTCTACAAAAAAATTCTCACATTTCTTCTCAAAACTGATTTCACTGAAATTACGCCAAAAATTAGAAACTCATTGCAACAAAAAAAAAACTGGAAGAAGAACTGGAAGAAAATAAAGGCAAAAACTCCAGTTGTGTTCCGAAATCAAATTAATTATTCATAAAATAATTTCCTCTCCTCAATAGACAAGAAAATTTTTATAGGCACGAAAATAAACAAATATTTTCCCCAACCCTGAAAACAGGAAGAAATAATTTTTGTCACAGGTCAAATGAGGGTGAGGGCCACATGCCCCATCCCCCAACAATAAACAAAAATCCCGAAAAACTCATGGACCCCCTGTCTTTGTTCTCCCTAGAAATACCTCAGATGCACCACAGCGTCGATATTTCGGGGTTAATGTTCCCAGACGACAATTTTCCATCGATTTTTCCCGTCCAATTAACCCACGGCAAACCCAACAATTTACCCCCATCCATTCGTGTCCACAATCCTCAGTATCACCCTCGCCTGCCAACAAAGAAACGAAAATCTTGCGGAAAAAAACTCTTTGAGATCCCCTCAGAAAAGATTAACTAAATCCAAAACCCGATAAAAATCGATCGTCCGACGTCTCCGCAATTCCGAGTTTTTCCCCCAAATTTTCTCAAAGCCCCTTGACTCTCCCCTGTCATAAATTTCCCGAGAGGCCTTGAAAAACGAGTGTAGAGCCCCCGAAAAACTCGAAAATAAAAAATCTCTCCGTTGGTCCCCCGACAAAAATTCCATCCTCCGAATCCCCTGAAAAATCTCACCTCCACAAGCACCAGTTAATCCCGAAAAAATGATAAACACAATTGACAACAATTGGAGATAGCCAACAATGATCTAATTAACAGATCGATTCCTTAGTGGTGGCACTTGAGGAAAAAGGATATGAATTAAAATCTGGTGGATGTATACAAGATGCCCGAACACTCGAGCTCTCAAAAAAAAATCTCCCAATCCCCTGATGAAATTCTCGTCAGACCCCAATTTTACCTCGAGATCGAGAGAAACCCGGAGTCACTGTACTCCCCAAATTCACGTGAAATAAAAACCGTTAACTGAATGAATAATCAACAAATACCGAACAATTACTCCGTCCGCGTTGGCGTTTTCAGCGACATTTTGACGTCGAAGCACTAGCAGTACGAGTACAGCTCCAAAGAGCGTTTTCACTCCCTCTAAAACCTTAACATATCCTTCTCACTTCAATACATGGAAAATAGTATTGAGAAGGGGGGAAACACCAGGCTAACAACAGTCTGAGGTATTGTACATCTCTCTCTATCGGACAAACACTAAACCGCTCTTTTTCCCTGCACTCCCGCTACTTTTATTTTCCTTTCTTCCTCTCCACCAGAAAAAAAACCAGATCCTTTTCGCTGGATTTTTCCCATTTTTCCTCTTCAACCTGCGGATGAGTTTTTGAAAACTTGCTAATTAGTTCAGGGACTCATCGTTAAATAATTGTATATAATAATTGTTTTGTTTACTTCTTTTGTTGGTGACGGACAGGAACATTCGAGCACTTGGCACTGATTATCCGAATTTTTGGATTTTATTTGTACCGGACGCGGGGGAAAAAATTTGGAGCGATTTTTAGAAATTTTTGGAATGAAGGGTGGAGTGGACTTGGGGGATTTTAGATGAGGGGTTTTTGGGTTTTATCAATGGGAGGACTTGTTATATGACACGACGATGCAACACTGACGAACACATCCAGACTGCAGCAGTTTTCGGGCGATTGGTGAACTGAAATGGATTTTCCTGGGCCCCGGGACAAACGTTTTCGAGAAAGGTAGTTGCAGCACTGGGCAAGTGAATTCTGAATGGCTACAGGGGAATTTCGGAAGTTCTCATTGGAGGGGAACATATCTCCGCTGCTCTTTAGGTTGGCGCCTTTTGCAGGTTACATCGGCAAGGTAGACCCCATCCAAAAATTCGTATATTTTTTTGTTCGAATTGCTCAATTAATTATGAATTATTTACACTGTCATTCCATAGACATTGATATCTACGTACTTTATATACATTAGTAAGTTTTTTTCGTATTAATATATTCATAACATACTCTTACAATACCAGTATGGATGTGTTATAGGATGTATCACACAGGATGTGTCAGGGAAAATGTTCTAATTTTCTCAAAAGAACCAATTTTTCGATAAGTTAGTCGCTTCTTAAAAGACCCCCCACCTCTGAGCCCATCCAATCAGGGATATTAATTTTAACTTTAACTACGCGTTAACTATGATTAACTCATCGAAAACTACCCCTGTGTGATGATAATGATGACCTCAATCTGGGACTTTAGTTAATAGCAAAGAGATCCCAAAATTTTAGAGAGAGTTTCATAGATTAAAGAGATCCTCTTACGTTTCATGTTGTTCGAGATTTGTTAGTAAGTTGATTTTTAGTAAGAATAATATATCTAATTGAAAAAACAAATCGTTATAAAAAAAAGTTATAAAGTCCCAATTATAAAGGAAACTGTAATTGCATTGTAATTGTAATTTAAGTAGTTATTGCACGGGATTATTCAATATTGCTTAATTTTTCTAATGAATATGGAGATCAATTAGTACATTCACCAATTGAAGATTTGTTGGTCAATTAGAAAATCTACTCGATTATTTCTGTCTTACCGACAGAAATATAAAATTGAAACTTTTATTTTTCACTGGAAAATAAAGTTTCTATTTCTTGTAACAATTTTTTCACTGAATGAGACCTCGAGAAAGTCTTCAGGTCTCACGTATTTTGAGTTCATTTCTTCTGCTTTATTTTTTTTTTAATTGGTTTTCACATCGAGAGAGAAATAATGAGAAGTAGGAAAATGGTGTCGTAGCCACTCGAGTGTTCAATTTTTTTTTTCAGCTTCAAACACTTCCGCTCGAGTATTCAGTATCCTTTCGACTTTTCAAGTCACAACATTCACAAAAACAACATGCGACAATAACTCGTGGAAATCATTCCTATTTAAACCGGTAAATTCGTAAACTAAAATTTAAACCGGTAAATTCGTAAATTAAAATTTTTTGCTACACAAATAATTTTTTTCGACTTTTCAAAAGGCATCACATGAATTATTCCTCACCTCATCATATTTCAAAATCATTTAAAAGAAAGAAAAAAATGAAATTTGATAGATTTTGGTGAAAATAATTTAAAAATTGGGTTAATGAGTATTTTTGGTTTTTCGGCGATAGATTATTAATAGCATGAACAAGAATGAGATTCATCAGAGATTAATAACTGATACTTTCCGTAGAATTAACATTTACTGAGGTGGAACGAATAAATTTGAATAATTATATATTTCCGTTGGAATTAATCAATGGAAAAATTGGAGGATTAGATTTTGAATATGGAAAATAGAATTAGTTACTCAAAGTGAGTAAAATGTGATGATAGTGGAGAATAAATAGTGAGGATGTGGTAATTTGGTAATAATAGTAATGATGCGAAAGAAAATGAATTTGAATTTTGAAATATTTTCCGTTGACGTTAATCAATGAAAAAATTGGATAATTAAATGTGGAATATGGAAAATGGAATTTGTTACTCAACGCGGTACGGAATATTGTGATAGTGAAGAATAAATAGTGAGAATGCGATAACTGGGGGGATAGAGGTAGTAACCGGGAGAGGTCAAAGGAGGGAATGCGAAAGAGAGTAGGAGGATTCACTGGCCATTTCTTTGGCTGAGTCTAAAGTCAGGGGATTCTTTTTCTATCGGCCATTTCAATCGGCTCCTCCGACTCCTTAAAGAC
Source organism: Fopius arisanus (assembly GCF_000806365.1). Lineage (NCBI taxonomy): Eukaryota > Metazoa > Arthropoda > Insecta > Hymenoptera > Braconidae > Fopius > Fopius arisanus. The sequence continues at coordinate 66,193 of NW_011887870.1, read as the reverse complement.
GCCGCAAAATCACAAGTTCAACATTTTTCCAGTGCTCATTCAATTTCAATACATAAGTCTGTGAAATTTAAACGATATGGAGATTCACGTCGTTCTCATTGGATTTCTATTATCGCGTAAGTACATTATTATCATTAATGAATTACCGAGGGATTTAGAACACCCAGAAAACTTCACTGTCAAATTTACCCTGACGTTACAGAAATCACCGATTCTACGGAAAATAAACATTTTTTAAATGCAACTTATATTTTATTAAATTGATATTTTCACCTCTTTTTCACGGTTTTTATTATTAATATCTTAGGGTAATCCTTAGAACAATTAACGACAATTTTTAACAAAAACATAAATATTTTTTTTATACTTCAGGTTAAATTCAACTTCGAATTTTTATATTCAATTGTAAATTTATGCAATTTTGAGGAAATAATAAAATAGGACTATGTTTATGGAAAATAGCACGAGTTTTCGACGATTAAATTTCTAATTTAATGTTAACAATCGAAACTAAAATTAACGTCATTAAATAAATGGAAATCCCTATTGCGATGTGAAAATTTATAAAAATAGCTGAAACTAGAGCACTACCACTAGCATTTTAAAAATGTGTGCTAGAAAATTGTGAGTGCAAGTAATTACCACAATTTTTTGCCAATTATGTCGTCCATCACCCGAAGAAATTAACAAATCGGAGCGATGTGGGCAGATTGTATCATCATAATCCTGCAAATTATCTACACATATCCTTAATCAAAATTAAACAAACAAATAAAAAGACGTGAAATTTTTAACAATTCCTCATTAACGAATCGTTCAAATTCATGAATATTCTAATGATTTCAATTTTTAAGTCGATACGGCACCGAAAAAACGTGAAAATTTTGACAACTCGACCAATAATTTCCCTCAATTTTCAATCTATTAAAAATTCTATTCTATTTGATGTTTAATTATCACGTCGCGCTTAAAAATTCAAACTGTCATTGAAAAATCAATAATTATTTAACAAAAAATCGAATTTTTCTGGAATTTTCAGGATAAATTAGAACTTTACCGAGTGTTTTTAATTGAAATTTACTTGAAACCCATATAATGAAAAATTTCGATGCCTTCGTGACAGTGTAATTAGATTCCCTCGTTTAATTTATTGAAAATGGAATCGATTCTATAGAGCATTTACTGTCTGCATGTTATATTTTTACATTTCTGGTATTTAAGATTCTTGAATTACATTTCATGTATTTACATACATCTATGTATTCGAAGTCAGTTGCATTTACAAATTCCTTCGTGATGAATGGGCGGTGGATTTTTGCAAATTAATTATAACGGTTATCGATTGTACTTCAGACAAATTCCATTCGGTTAAATCTCATGTAATCGAGGTAATTCGATTGGAGAACTTAATGTGTCGCCTCCGAATTATCATAATAGCGGATTTTCGTACACGAATGAGATTCCGAGTGATAAAACTCCATGCTTCCATCAGAAGAAGCCGCTCATCTCGTAACATGTTTAAATATGTTTATAGAAACTCGCGGAATATTTCAAAGAGTCTCAACACTCGGCAATCACCGACGAGAAGCAATTAAAACCGTAAACAGTATTTTGACTTTTTTCAATGGAAAAAAATTGATTTTAAAAGGATTACACTATGAAGGTCGACGAAATCGATTCATATTACACTCTGAAAAAGTTTTCATGATTCTCTAATATGAAAGACACACCTGTGAAAGGTGTTTCGCGTTGGTTTAGTTGAAATTCCAACATTTTGCTGGAATTTTTGGGAGAAGCCGTAATTGTCACTAAAATTGCAATTTTTTTGGGAGAGAATACAATACAATATTTTAATCGGATTTTTAATGATTCAATTTTCGTTTTTTCTGAAATTTTAATTTTTAATAGACAAATGGGGATTTTTATTATTGGATTATGGAGATCGAAATAAATAGACACTTGGAGTATTTTCAGGGCTGAGGATTATTATTAAGAATTATCAAACTTCAGATAATCAAGAGATAGTTTTCTGAACGGAGACTTACAACAAATAGAATTTGCCCTTTTACCCTTAATCCTTGGTCTTTCCTTTTTAGACCCTCTCGGGTCAACAGATTTTGTCTGGGAAAAACTCACACCGAGAAAGTCCCTCCAGGACTTTCCTTTTTTTTGTTAGAACAAGAAGGAAAGGTCCCACATCAAGGAAATAAATATTCCCTAAACCCGAAAATATAAAAGCTCTGGAAGAGGGAATTTTGAACCCGGGGAAACCCCCGAAAATCCGTCATTTATTGTAGAACTTAAAGTGGGAATAGCTCTAGTACTTCAAAATTATCGGATATTGGAATGAATGTGTTAAATTAAACAGAAAATCCTTCACGCTTTTATATTTGGTACCTTTAACCCACCAAATATTTGATTAATTCCGAAGTGTAAATGGTATCCAACGGAATTATTTTTCCACTCGGGTTTCGGCCAGAGTCCAGTGGATAGCATCCGGATATATTTCCACAATCATGCAGACGAACAAAAAACTCTGAAAGACTAATTTAGCAATCGAAATAAAATCATTTGATAAAAAATTTATAAAAAACAATTAAATGAAATTTAGAAAAAAAACATTTGAAAAGCGGCTAGGAAATTTCCATCTGGAATTTGTCAGAAATTTCTGAAATAAAACAGTTTCCGAAATCCAAGTTCGAAATAGTATATTTCACGCCTAGGACGAAAAAAAGGAATCTGACGAATGCGACTTTATAGTCCGAGTCGGAGACGAGGATTATAACGCGCATGAGTTAGAATCACTTTTTTCGCCGTGACTATGATGCTATTTTATGTCATTGTGGCCGAAAGCGTTTTACCGGCCGCAATGACATAAAATAATTATTAATTTTTCCGCTGAATGATGCGTAAAACTTCCTTAATGGAGAATCGGAATGTAGAATTCCTATTCAATATGAAGAATTTCCATTGTTCGTAGGATTTCGTTAGCTACCGGTACATAAATCAACTCATCGCGATGGATTGATGATTGAATGAAATCCATTCGTCCACGGTTGACCGGAAGTCGGCATTCATGAGTTGTATACCGTGTACGTAATTAGCGTGTCAACGGGACATCGTACCCAAGTGCATCCCAGGCTAGTTAGAGACAATGAGAACCGGAGATTTCTGGTTGGCTTGTACCGTTACACATTTTTTTCTAAGCTTTGAAAGTCCTTCACCTTGACAAGCAGATCCCATTCCCCATTCTTATTATCTACATATAAAAAAATGATTGATTATGCATGCATGTGAATTATTATTGTTCATTGTTATATGATGCGAGAGGAAGGTGTCAATTACGATTGCAAGATTATTCCTTTATTGGTGGATTCAATTGTTCTTCGTCGTCGTCGATTCTATTTTTTAAGGTTTTTATTGAATAAAATGAAAAAAGATGAAAATTGCTGAAAAATATTTAATTGATATTTTTTTTTTATTTCTTGATACGATGGAAATTTGGTAGAATTATTCCATTAACATGGTGTAGGAATAAATTTTCAGTCAAAAAGGAAGACAAATTTTTGGTAAAAAATTGAATGAATTTATTCATTTTGAAAAGAATAACTAATTTATATAAATCGTCAAAAATACGAAGTGATTCGCGCCATCTTGCTCAAATGCCCCCTCTACTGCGGCAAAGACGGCGGTACCTCCACCTCGAATTTTTAAACAATTATATAATTAAGTTATTCTCCTCGAATCAGTTTCACTTTGTTACATCCTCTTCCTGCGGAATGAACAAATTTTTAGAGCAATCTTGTAGAAATTTGCATTCTTTCTCGCGACAGAATTTGCAGAGCAAAGTTTTCTTTCTTTTTTTGGTAGTTTTTTTTTTATTTACGAGGTCTTTTCAGAGTGGTTGAATCATATTCTGTTATGATTTACCCATGATAAATCAGAACTGAGATCACTGAGTCAGAGGAGATACTGGGTAAACACAATAGAGCAGTAAAGTGCGAGGAAAAGGTGAACAATGGGTGCTCGTATTACTAAGACAACTGAGTCATAACTGCAGTTGGCATTTAAGAAAATATGCCACTTCAGCATGTTTACTGTGTCATTACCCTCTCCATTCGGGGAATGAAATTTATTCCCGAAAATTACCTCGACCGGTAATACTAATTCTAAAAATTATATAGGAAAATCTAAGTGGAAATTACATAACTTTAAGTTAAATTTTTTGTAAAACATTTGCATTTCAGCTAATAATAAATAAATAAAATTAGAATTCGAGGGAATGTTTGGAATATTTGATTTTTAAGTTAAACTTATAAATTCATCGTTGCGAAAAATGGAAAGTTCTATTTACTTGAAAATTCAAGAATAATTTTCCTAACAGTAATTGAGTTGCCTTTCCACTCTCTGATAACCCAAAAAAACTCTGCAAGAATGAATCTAAATTTAACGGTGCCGATAATGAGGGTTACGGAATTACATGAATCGAGAGATTTGGGGTTAAAGATAGTATAAAAGAACGTGATGAATGGGAATTTCAATTATCATTTCCCCACCTCCAGTGCAAAAATGTGCAAAAAGCGAAAAGATTTTTTCATTGTTCGTTTGGTTTGAAAACTGGAAAGAATTTTATTCAAAAAAAATCTCGCGATTGATAGGAAGATGATTATAATTTGATAAAAGTAGGGGTGGCAGGGGAAAAACGAACTATTTAAGAAAAAAAACTATTTTTCCTCCAGAAATTTATTCCCGAAAATTACCCCGTCCGGTGGTAATAATTACGGAATATGGAATATAATGGAATATAACCACAGGAAAGGACAAACTCTGTCCATGAAAATATTCCTTAGGGTGGGTGGGGGCAAAACGGACACCCTCGAAATTTATTTGAATATTTTGAATATGATTTTGAATCTTCATTAGATTTCGTAATTCTGCATATATTTCCAAATGGAAAAATTGAAATTGTGGCTCCTCAACTTTCATTTATCCACGCCCGGTTTATATAGCCACGTCTATGTCTTATAATACTCCATTATTATTATTACTAATGCAAGCCTTTAATTTGGTCTTTTTTTCATGATGCGAACAAAAAAAATGATGAAAATGGAAAAATTAAAAAATCGGGAGAATGAAAAAAATTTCGCGGTGTCCATTTTGCCCTGAGTGTCCGTTTTACACTCATCTTCCCTAACATAAAAAATATGAAAATCGAATCGATCATGATTTTTTAAATGCAAACAAGTGAGAAATTGTTTGATAAAAATGAATTTTATCAACTGTTCGTCATAAATTTCCAAAAAACTTGAAAAATGAGAAGATATCGGCAATAACTCCTTAAATTTCATAATTACATATTTCTCCATTCAAAAGTAGAAAAATGTGAAATTGACAGATATTACATATATTTTCAAAATAGATGTAACTTTTTATGGGTTAAACTGGTAATTTTCCTTGGTCGTTCAAGGGTTTTCTTCTCATTCAATAACGCATGAGGAGAGGAAGGACTCCAGGTGTTCTCGTCACACAGATCCCAATTGAGAAGTCTCAAACTGAAATGGTCAACAAAACGGACTAAAGATAGATTCGTATGATAAAAGTATTCGAACATAATTTGGCTCGACCAGAGCTCGTGGTGAATAAAAGATGACGATTGCAGTCACGCGATTGAACTAGAGCGTGCAGAACATGTAATGACCAGAAAAAGATAGAAAAGCCTGACAAATAACGTGAAATCCATTTTTCTGAATTTTTTAGCTCGATGGGTAGACATAATTATCGTGATTATGGGAGGCGCGTTTTACCATTATCCTTGATGACATGAGGGATTTGCCAACTAGGTGAAGGATTTATAAAATATCACAATTATTGTAAGATCAACATTTTTTCATACATATTTGTGCACAGATGTGGGTGCAATTGCGGATTATATAATTTTTTTTCTCATAAGAAATTATGAATATCAGGCGAATTAAATCGTGAATTGTTTTGTCTCAGGGATAATTAACTGATTATTCTTCAGAGATCTGCGTTAAGAGAGATTTAAAGTCATTTGATGATATGTGCAATTAAATTTTTTTAATTGAATTGCATTCAATAATTAACTGCGAGAATTTCATGGAGGTCGTAATTATTTCTCCAATATCTTCTGACCTTTCTCAAGTTAGAGATGAGAACAATCATTGATTATAATTAATTTATTATATATATATTATTTATTGCTGAACGCTGACAGTTAATGAAAAATGCAATGAAGCTAGGAAAAATATTCCATTTTCTTTAGGCAAAAATTCTACAGAAATATTTAAATTTTTTATTGAATATCGGATTGAAAATTTTCATGATTACTAAACATTTGAAATTATTTTATTACAAATCTCTTCTCATTCGTTGGTTGATTTGCAAATATTTTCAACATAAAAATTCTTGATTGGAAAACTCTGGGGAAATTATTCGGAGGAGTCTCTGAACCTCAGAGATATTTACATAGTGATACATATGTGAATTTCGAGTACATATATATACTGTCCTCACAAAACTTGACTGCAGAATCAATTTTCGAGCTTCTGACGTATAAACTACGTCAAATGTCACAGGTTTAGAAAATTACCGAGTGGTTTTTGGTAGTGCAGACAGATTTGTAATCAGTCCCAATTTTTTGTGGATGATTAATTAAATAATAAAATCAACCAGATGAATTTTTTTTGATGATTGATGATGACATTGTGCATGGATTTGGAAACAAGGTCAATGGTGTCATGTAACCATTTTTTTTTTAGATTAATGCTTGCGCAATTCAGTAGCGACACGAAATTCGTCAAAATTGGAAGAAACCTCACGCCTAAAAGGAGAAACATTAATTAACTCCAACCGCATTTAACCCATTACCACAGTTTTATCGTTCTCAGACGAGACTAATTGAGTAATTAATCAACGGAACTGTACCTGCGATATTGACCCATACTGTCATGAATCGATTTCCAAAATTATCTGCAAAATTTAAAATGTCATGGAACCCCTTCGCTAATTAATAATTATTAATTCGATAATCAATGGCAATCAATAGTTGACTAAAGAAGTCATGAAATCTGAGGAGAAATAAATTGTCGCGCATCTCAGCAAATAAAAAAAAATTTATGAAATATTTACTGAAAAGTCAAGAATATTATTTTTCTTTGAAAATTCATTGATATTCATCGAAACTCGTAACTTTAAAGCGGAATGTAAAAATAAATTTTTATGGCTCGTAATATTGTTTACAATGACTTCAATTTTTGATGATTCATCGATTTATTGATCAAATGGGATAACAGTTTTCCATTGAGAGTTGATGGATTTGTCTGGAAGGTATGATTGTTAATCGCAAAAAAATGGACTCCACTCTCTATTTTTGTACTGAGTTGACAATGTTAACTAATCTTTAAAGAAAAATTGTTGAGACGTTCGCGTTCATGAGCCGCGGGAGTAAATGGGAGTAATCTCTAGAAACAGTACGGGACTCTTAATTTTTTAATTGATAAATCGCATGACTTGTGAGCTGGTCACATGCATCCGCGATAAATCAGCTGACGACAGGCGATCGTGACTCCAGCCTATCTAATATTCACGCGATTAATCAATTTTTAATTTGATGTCAGTATGTCCGTTGCTCCACTTTTCGATATTTTCAGTTTTTTTAATTTTCTAACTAAACTGAATGATAAAATTTAAAAAACAATTTAATTCACTCCATAATATTTGAACTAAACTTTCCAAAATATTGATATTTGTTCTAATATGTCTTTCTTAACAATAATTAACGTAATTTGGAATACTCTAGTTGGAACTGTATTTTTTTAAATTTTCATTAATTAAATTTTGAATTTGAAGATCTTGTTACATTTAATTCAATTTTTATTTATGATTGCAGATGCCAATCTGGTACTTGCCGATTTCACATACGAAGGACTTCATGGTAAGCTTAGACCTTTGAAATTGGTGGAATTAAAATTCAATGAATTTAATAATTAAAAACCTTCCCTTAAAATTACAAAGTGTCACTTCTGTCACAAATTACTTATTGTGGTTTTTCCATTTTTTTATTACTACTAATCAAAATGATACGTTCCATTACTGAATGCCATTGAGGAAAAAAGTAATTTTCTTCCCTCAAAGATGATATATGAACACCCAGAGCTAGAGTGAAGACATTTTCTCTTCAATTCCTCATTTCTCTTGCCTCTGAGGGCTCTAATATTATCTATTGATGAAAGAATTCAATTTCCAACAGAATAGGGTGGATAATTAATTTTTTGTAATTCAGGTCCACAACATTGGGGGAAGGATTACGACGAATGTGTGGGGAAACATCAGTCGCCAATTAACATCGAGGAACACATTGTTAAGAATATTAGTTTACCAAAGCTAGAACTCCTAGAGCTCGATTCACAGCGAGACTTTTATATTGAGAATAACGGACATACGGGTAATTAATTAAATTCCTCCAAAGTTGCACGGCTTTAAAAAATCTCTAATTAAATAAATTAAATCAATTTGATTATCTCCTCACAGTGATGTTAAAGATTAACAGTACTAAACGTCCATCAATAATTGGTGGCCCTCTGGGTTCCCACGAGTACGTATTTGAGCAGCTTCACTTCCACTGGGGAGCAAATGATCACGAAGGATCAGAAGATCTGATCAATAATCACTCGTTCGCTATGGAACTGCACGTCGTCTTCTACAAGAAAACGTATAAATCCCTTCAAGAAGCCATTCATCATTCAGACGGCTTAACAGTACTGGCATATTTCTTCGAGGTAATTCCAATTAACAAATATTTACCATAATGATTATTTTTCCGACTTGGGTTTCAGCTAATCAGTTTTCGAGACTGTCGAGCAGTTTCATTTCGGAAATCTATAAAATTATTTCTAATGAAATTCTATGTTTTGCTTGGCTCCAATCTGAGTGGAGAATGCAAAATTAATCAGATATTTTCCTGAAGCTTCCCTGCAGAGGAACGCATGTTATAAATGTATTTTGTTGATTTTTAGTGTGTAAAATTTAACGCTATCGTTCTTACGCGATTCTATCAGAATATATACTATAATTTTGAAGCAATGGTGATATTATTACAGAAAATTATGCATCAAGATTATTGAGAAAATCTTAAGAAAATATTTTTATTGTTAAGGATGTTCCGCACCCATATATATTCAAAATGCCCATTTCATTTTTCTTCCAATCCTCGAAACTGAAGTGATGCTCGATGTTCTAGGCAAGTGACGATGACAATCATAATTATGCATCGATCATTGATTCATTACCCGACATTGAAGCTGTGGGTTCCTCTACAAGTCTCCGTAATCAACACGTCATGGAGGAAATGCTCCTTCCAAATCCATCAGTTCTCCAGGATTATTTCACGTACAATGGTTCCCTCACAACTCCTCCCTGCTCAGAAGTCGTGACCTGGATCGACTTCAAAGAACCTTTACGACTCTCCCATAATCAGGTAAGAATAACGGACCCTTCGTTATAAACTTGTTGAATTTCCAAGGAAAAATGAAGACAAAATTCGTGATAATTTTGATTTTGCAGATCGCTGCGTTCAGAAATGTTCACAGTCCGGATGGAAAGCTCTTGCACAATTTCCGACCGATCCAGCCCCTGGAGGACAGAGTGGTCTATCATAATATTCCTCTCCCAGAGGACAATTCTCATAATGCCGATGGCTCTGGCCAATCTAGGTTACATCCCTCTTTTCCATTTGCACTAGGAGCTGTGCTCTTCACAACACACCACGGAATGTGCGCCTATTGCATCAATTTTTTAAGTGTATTCAGATAATAATTAGTTCAATCCACTAGTGAGCATATCAAATTAGATAACTCGAAAACAGTCAGGGAGATTAGTTTGGAAATATCAGTGCATCCAGACATTAATTTTCTATGCAATTCATTCTTCCAAGAAATTTGCTGCCTAAATTAAAAAATACGAATCCTTTCATCTAATTGAAAATCGTTAATAAATGCAAATTAGAAGGTGAAGAATCTCTATACGGAAAATTAGAATAATAATTTAGATAGAAAAATGAAAATTTATTATTTTTTTTCTATGTAACTAATTCTGGTGCACATCCCAAGAGGGGAAGAAAAGTTTTTCAAATGATTTCTCTTTATCGTGTCGTTAGTGAATCGATGAATTTATGAATGTGTAAACATGATACAAGTGCCAGATATTTCTTGAGTACTTAACATTATCCTGAATAGAAACAAAATAGTCATAAGTTTGAGAGGCACGAATGTGCCATGGAGTCTATAGAAACGAATATTTTGTTGTGGGGATAATGAACTGCTGGCTAGTTCGTAATTTAACAATCATCCAACGTCATGTACTGTTATACTGTATAAAAATCCATAGAATTTATCAATGAAAACTGACTCATTCGTTGAAAGAATACAATTTTAAGAATTAGAATTATTTACAAATTGTGTCTATTTGTCGTTAATACTTGAATTGCCAGTCAGGGTGACAATTCCTGCTATATCTTCTTTGTCCTTTTTTATCCTCTCGATGATCAATTCTGCTATTGCTTTTTGCGTTCGCCTTTCCAGTTTTTCCAGTTTCTTCGATACATCACGCTTTAAATCCCAATCAGGTTTTCGGGGTGCTAAACTCCCAATGTCCTGAAAAAGATAGAAGTAAATGACGAGAAACTAAATTTAATTGATTTTTTATCATTTAATTGCATTTTTATAATTATTTAACGACTCCCAAAATGTCACGATCATGCAATAATTTTCCCACGTTTTTCTAAGCTTTTTAAAAATTATTAAAACTTTAGAAAAAACACAAGAAAGATGTTGTACGCTCATGAAACCCCATGAGTCATGAAATAATTATAAAATGCACAAATGGCATATTTTTTCGGGTCAACCTGATAAACAATTTGTCAGCAAACTAAAAAACTGATAATTTTAGCTAAAAAGGGGCCGAATATCCTTATACAGATACTTGTGCAGATCTTTCATACTCACAAGCTCTTCGATGACAGCCTTGGACCTCGTCCCTTCCTCAGGGTTTTCCTTCTCCAATTCGACTGAAATTCCAGTCTCCAAAACATGTTCCTTTAGATTCTCATCTTGAGGTTTGTAACTTCTGAATCTTGGTCTGCAAAAAAACGCTTCATTTCCATCAACAAATACAATGAACAATGACAATAATCGTCGCAGCAGAACAGTTGCTTTATTGAGATTTTGTGGGGAGACTTACTTGGGTAAATTGGTTTTCTGTTCTGTATTTTTTTGCTCGCAATGATCTTTCTTCTTCTTCAACTCTGCGAGTCTCTCTTTCCTCTTTAATGCTTCTTCTTCCAGAGTTCCCACAGTTTTTTCATTCATCTCAGAGGAATTTATTTTTATCACTCGAAGAGGTTATGATTATGGATTGAGCTGCAGTCGAATCACTGTAAATGTTATATACTAATAAAAATAATTACTTTTGTTAAATAAACTTACTATTAACAGAAAATTCACATATTTTAATGTAAATTGTCCTGTATATTAGCGTCAACCAAATTCACCTGGCAAAAATGCATTCATTTTCCAGATTTTTCTTTCTCAGTGTAATTTTTTGAATGAGCGAATACAAAAATTATGACAATATCAATGCAATTGACATGAAAAATAATTGATAAGAATTTTACTTGCCTCGAATAATGATATTTTAGAGTATTGTACTGTGAGGAAAAAACAATAACACAGATGTCACAGATTTGTAGGTATGCTTATCGATGCTGCGGAATATCGATATAGATGCGATATTCGATATTCTGCGTCGATGTTGCCTGGTCGATACATTCAGTCTCGATACTTTTCGAATTGAATTATATTTTTTTGCTGAAGAGGTAAAAAATATCAATAAAAAATGAGGGAAATGCGGAACCTCGCTAATTTGAAAATCAAATTCCAAATTCATATTCAAAATTTATTCAAATAATTAATTTTTAGGTAATCCATAGTTTTCGAGATACACCAATGATTGGTTTGAAGTTATTTTAATTTCAGAGATATTTCGAAGAATTTCATGAAAAAGTCAATGACAAGTGTAAATGTCAGTGCCATTAGTAATTTAAAAACGATTTTATAAAATAGTTCTCTGTTTTCAGGTGAACATATCTTGGAAAGTGGATTTCGCGTTTTTTACTCAAGATAATTCTGCACTGAATATTCATGTTTAATTACGAATTCTGATAAATTGAACAATTCTTCCCATTATATAATAACAATACCAACAATTGTAGCAATTCTTCATCCCCACGCATAAAGGCAAGAATTGTTCAATTTGTCAGAATTCTCAAACATTCAGTGCAACACTATTCTAAGTGAAATATTACCGAAATCAACATTCCAAAATATATTTAAATGACTTTGTCTTGTAAAATCAATTTTCAGAGAATAATGGGACTGATATTTCCAATTCTCATGGAATACTACTGCACGAAATTCTTCGAAACTTTTCACAATCAAAATAAAAATTTCTAAACAATTGTCGATTTATCTCGAAAACTATGGATTTCACAAGGAAACGTAAAAAGGCTTTCTCGTAGCTAATTTAATTTTCGACGAAAAGTGTCTTTTGACGTTTCTTTCTAAACTCAATAAATTTGGAGTCAATCGTTATTTTCCAAAAGTCTAAAATTCGATTTATGACGCAGCATCCCAGGTGGGTCCACATGTTGTCATACCCTCGACCATTCAGAGATTTTCTTCAAGATCCAAGACACTTGGCCCGCCCCCAGATCATCCCAAATCCCGCCCCAATAACTAATTTTCCACTTCTCATGATTTTTTTCCTCTGTCTCCTCTTTTTTTTCAGTCTTCACCACCACTTTCTGTTCTTCTAGATCCTCTTAACATCTTAACAATTAGTTCTCCCCGATCATTAGAAGACAGTGGATTAATCCTTGACCCCTAAACTTGACTCAAACATTTTTTTCTGGAGTGAATAAAAAACCCACAAGCCCATCGATTTCTCTTAATAAAAAAAATCCAATCGATCACTCGGGGAATCAGTCCAATTTTTTTTGATCCATGACAATCGTTTGCTTTGGAATTTGATTTAAAACCGGATAATTATATTGTAAATGTGAAAATGCCGAGAAAGAGGAGAGTGTCGGTGACATCTTTGGATGAGGATGATTATCCTGACGAGAAATATAGCAAAGACGAGATCGAAGGAAGAGCTCCAAGGAATGCAGCTAATGCCAGGGAACGTGCCAGAATGAGAGTCTTGAGCAAAGCATTTTGTCGCCTGAAAACTACTCTTCCCTGGGTTCCAGCTGATACAAAACTCAGTAAATTGGATACTCTACGTCTTGCTGCAACATACATTGCACATCTCCGTGCTGTTCTGAGGGATGATAACGACTCACTTCCGGATTCCACCAGGTCTTTATCTCTAGCTTTGGTGAGTAAATTCATGTAAATCATCATCTTCATGTCAACTCCGATATTCGGTCTATAGCGATTTTTCTCATTCAATTTCGTAATTGAGTCAATGGGGGATTAATTGGGGAAATACTTCGTATCCGTTTGCGAATTAGAGAGAATTATTAACAGAAACTTTGACAGAAGAAGCGGATCATGTTGTCGTTCAATTGCTAGATCAAACTTTTTTTCGAATTATTAGAATAAATGGAGATATTTCAATTACTCAATTCCATCGACTCTGCTGTTATTTCCTGTGAAATTTCTGGCGTATCAATTTCTCTATTTTTTTTTGTATCTTTTCAATTGCTATGAAGAAAAAATTAAATGACAAAAACTTACACGAAATTGATAAAATTGAATTGATGACTTGAATTCTGCACCGATTTCTTATTGAAGTTCAATAAAGTATTGATAGGTTCAATAAAGTATTGATAGGTTTTTAAAACGTGTTACATCTTCTTTTGATTCTGACTAGATAAATTCCTAAAATCGTGGTTCAATAAATAATTTTCTATTTAAATATTGAATGGAAAACAATTCAACTTGTGAAATTAGATGAAAAGGAGAAGATTGAATTAGTAGATTCGGGTTTGAAGTGAGGAAGAATGAAAATTGATGATATATTCTCGATGGAAAAAGCTCATGCAAAAAAAGGTTTCTCGTCAGTCGTAGAATTTCCGTGAATATTTGAAATAAAACCAGGTGGATGGGATCATCCCCATCATTCTGACATCTTCAGTGTTTACGTCTGGCCAGGTGGAGCCAATCAGGGCATTCCCACTCTGGCGTTTCCGTTTCCATTAAAATCTCCGAAATAACAAGAGAGTAAAGAGCCAGCAGAACTCAAACGCAAATAACTCTCATTGTTATCTTCTCCTTTACTTTGAGTCTCAATCATCTTAAAGATATTCTGCTCCCTTTTCTCCAAAATTACAGGTTTTTAGTGTTTTCTGAGAAATGATTGATTGGACTGACGTAAATAAATCTAGCGTTGTTGCATTTTATCATTATTTAATGACTCCATGCATTTTCTCTACAGTTTTATAATTTTTAAAAGATTAGAGAAAACGCAGAAAAAGGGTCACACCACCTCGAAACTTCGTGAGTCATCAAATAATGATAAACAATGATAAACACAAAAAAATTATATTTTTTTACGTCAATCCCATAGTAAGTTTGTCAGAAAAATGAAAAAAACGTTTATTTTAGCTGTATATGGGTGTAGAACAATAAATAATTTAAATAATAACACCCTTAATTCGGATTTTGACTGATTAGGCTGCGGTGTGCGGGATTAGACGACACATTTTGTCAAACTTGTTAAAAAAATATATGATCCAGAATACTGCAGTCGATTGGTCCAGATCAGATTTGAGAAAATTGTCACAATAAATTAAAATGTTTGAAACATTTTGTGATCTTTCGAGTAATGATTATTTTTTCATTTTGACAAACCCTTTTTCATTGAATCTTTTATCGTTTTTTATAGTCCTGGCCCTTTGCAATTCAATCATCAACTCCGGTATTCATAAACAACAGCTGTGCAGTGTCATCAACATCTCAACTGAATAATCAGTATAATCGTGGACAAGTGGAGAATTCCCATGAACTTCAGAGTTATCATTCTGGTCATCAAAGTATTTCAAACCGCCATGACCAGATGTATTATTGACTTTCCCGATAGAAAAACAGAGAATATTTCAACTTTCAAAACTCATAGATTTTCATTGAAAATCTAACTCTCTCATTTAACTTACTGATTCATCCAAAAAATGTAATCGAGTAATTAAGAACGTGAGAAAACCGCCAAAGATATATTCATTAATGTGGAAACAAAAATTCACAGATAAGCCTTGAAATATTTTTATTTATATGACTTTTTATAATTTTCACTATTCAATGTTTAAGTCAGATTATTTCATTTATTCTTCGAAGAAGAATCTATGGCTGAAATATTTGTATGCGATCATGGAGCCGATTTATTTATTCAAAAAAACCTAAGATTACTAGTCGAAAATTTGTTTCTCTAAGAATAAATTGAAAATTAAACTTAAGAACATCGACATCCGGTGATGAGACGGAAGTGCGGAAGGATCAACGGGTCTCGGTTAAATAAACAGCTTTAAGAACTTTGTATAAGTTTCCGTAAGTTAAAACAATATATCCGATTCCCTTACGACATCGACAACATGTTTTTGAGGTCTCGTGGGTCAACAAACCGCCCACCCTATTTTTTTCCCTATCATTTAATATTTTAGAACTATTATAATGTCAGTTAATTCTCATAATTCCCGATTTTGTGAGTAATGCCAAAAATTAAATGTATCTATGAATAACAAATGCAACTGGAAAATAAAGATGAATGACTTTTTAAGAAAGTAAAATTTATTGAGCGGTTGAATCTTCGAGGAAATCCCTAAGCCTCAGTGATCCTGTAATGTGATCCTCTACAAATTTTCCCTGCCTCTGCTCGTCCCCTAGAATTATGAAATCTATTCCATGAAGTATTCAGTCCGTAATTTATTACGTAAGTTATTACTCATTAAGAATTACTATTAAGGATAGAATAGCATTTTTTACCGTTGCCCCGTGCACCTGGAGATGATTAAAAAATAATAATTTCCTTAATCCATCATAAATTATTCATTAAGTTATTAAAGTGACAATACTCTTACTATTATTACTACTCCATCACTTAATTAATAACTAATTGATAAGTCCTTAATGGCCATTTTATAACTGATGATTAATCAGAGAAAGGAGACGACACTCATTAATTTTTTATTCCAGATTTTTATTATTTAATCACTTTTTAATTTTATGTCACATTTAAAATAGTTTTTACTAAACCAACGAGCGTCTATGAATTTATTTATGAGATTGGGAGATACAATCAATATACAGTATTATAGTGAAGAATTGTAGACAAATCGGGAAAAATTAATTACTAAAAGTTGAATAATTCAATCGCATATTGTATTATAATATTGCATTATAGTTTGTAACGCTGAGGTTCGTCGGAATTTAAAAAATAGGGACCTACAGAATAGAGTAAAATGCCTCGACAAAAGAAATTATCTCGAGTTTAATCACAAATAGACAGAGCAAGTTTTGTAAAAGAGAAATGTTACAGAAATTAAGCTTCATAGGAAGTTAGAATAAAGTAGCCACTCGCTTTCACTTTCCTCCATCTTATTTTTTCCATCGCTCTCATAAAATATCAAACGATCAACAGCTAACAATCCTTATGGAAGAAAAAGTATCACTTTGTATCCTCATCTGGTATGAAACAAGCCTATTCACGTACTGAATGAACTTCTGATTGTTTAGAATGATTCATCACGAATGAGTAATTTATTTTTAATTTTAGTTATTTTATTCAACGTTATGCTTCAGAGAAAGTTGAAAGAATGCGCCTGGAAGATGGAAATTTTAATTTTCGTCTGCTTGAGAATTTAGCGGGCGCAGTTGCAGGTTTAACGACGAGTTCTCTTGTCACGTGGATGGGCCAGGGCGTCAGAAATTGAACGCACTGAACGTGGTTGAACGACTGAAAAAATCAAGAACATACCGACAGCTTAATAACAGAGGTACGTAAGTCCCAAAACACCCATCGAACCGAATGTTTCGATGTTTTCGCAGAAATTCTTTTATAGCTCTTCTATTCCAGGTCAACTCAATTTTTGGCACTTACGTCGAGTTGTTTTTAAGCTATCGATACCCAAATTTATGATTTTTGCTGGAACTATGAGTATAATAAACTGTGCAAGTTCTACATTCAATTTTCGCAATTTTTTTGTAAAATTTCGTGATTTTCCCTCGTGATTTTTTTATTCCCTGAAAATTCATAAAACCTGGGAAATTCTGGTGATTATATTTAAATATTTAATTTGGTTCGATTGAAATTCATATCATTCTCCCCCGAATACAAAAAAATGAAAGGGTGATTTTTCAATGAATTATTGAATACTTACAGTGGGGACGTTTCTCCTCACCCAACTCCGGGGTGTCAACGAGAGCATGAGCCTGAGGCTGCTGAGGAGTTTGTTGTTCCTCCTGCTGCTGCTCCTTATTCTCATCAGTTCCAGATGATTCCATGACTTGTGCATTGACCTCCATCGGTACATCGAGAGATTCGATAGATCGCAGTGGTAGTGGGAATCGTGCAACTGGGAAGGCCCGACCCTCTACTATCTGGTGTATAAAGTTCCTCACATCAGCGGGCACCGGGAATTTTTTTTCCTCCTCTTCTCCCTGGTCTTCAGGTCCTGGGAATGGTTTTGCCTGATCCTGTTGCTCCTCTGAGTCTTCCTGGTGACGTCCCTCAATGTTTCCATGCTCCAGAAGGTTCCTCACTTCAACTGGAAGCATCAGAGAGTCCAGGGGAATGGGACGTGGACCTTCGGGGAAGGGTTTGAAATCTTGGACTGGCTGAAAGTGGAAAAAAAGTCGATAAATTCCTCAAACGTAACTTCTCTGTAATTCGTTACGTGTGAAAAAATCGGGGAGTTAAAGAAATGCATTACAATAAATTAGCACCCAGTTGGAGATGGAATTTGAAAAATAAATAGAAAAATCTCTATTCAAAATCAATATTTCTTACTGACTTTCAATTGAACTCAAATTACAGACGATTTAGTGAATATTATGAAGTAATCGTTGAAATTACCTCACGTCTAGCCCCTTCAGGTACGGGAACAGGCACAGGCACAGGTTTTGCCTCCCCAGTAATATGCTGAATGATGTTTTTAATCTCCAAAGGCACCTGCTCAATGATTCTCCTAATTCCCAGTGGAATCCCTTGGAAAGGGAACACTGGCCTCTCGAGGCCCTCCTGAGGCTGTGACCTTTGCTCCATTTGCTGACGAATAATCACTTGTGGCATCATCCTGTGCTCCTGGGGCAGTTCCTGGGAGGATGGAGGAGGTGGAGGTGGTGGGATCATACCATGAGGCTGTGGATCATCGCGGAATGTACTTTGCTCCTGATGGAATCCATTTTGCTGGTGCTCCTGATCACTTGGTGGTCTCATTCCATGGATCATCTCGATGGGAACACGACGAAATTCAAATGGCACTGGGCGAATGTCCATTTGCTGTAAAAAAAAAAAATTAAAACACCTTCAGAACATCTGTAAGACGACAGCATTTATATCTCATCAATTCATTTCCTCACGACGTAAAAAAATCACAGTTAAAATGAACAATGGAAAATTAATAAATAAACAAGGTAATAATTAATTAAGAAACTAGTAAATTAATCGGGATGGTTGGAAACGTTTTCATCAACAATTCGTAGAGTTGTGTTGCTTTGACGGTTTTGGTGGTGACAAAATGGAAGATAAATATAAAATCATAAGAATTTGTCATTTTTTCTTGGTGTATATACTTCTTGAAACCGTGTAAAGTCTTCATTAGGTGTAGAATTATGTATGAGAACGACTTACAGGGCGTGGCTGTATACGAGGTGATCCCATCTCCATCAGCTGTGGTCCACTCTTGAATTCACTGAATGGAGCTCCCATTGGATGAATTCCTCTGAAATTGAATGGTGGGCGTTGATTTTCAGGTACTGGAAACTGATTTGGAACCTGATAACGATGATAATCCTGATCGCGCTGCTGCATTGGCATTGGGATTGGCCCCAGAGGGACGATTATTGGCGTTAACAGATCTTGCTCTTGTCTGCAAAATGAATAAATATAAAAATTTAATGAATAAATCAATTCCATGTGAATCTAAATTATTCGCTTATTCTGATCCGATCTTCCCCATGAAATATTCATAATTATATATTTTAAATGTATAATAATAATTTTAAATTCATAATTGAATAAATGAATTATCTTTTTTTCTCATTTGTAAAGACAAAAAATTGGTTTCTGTTGATTTGTGATTCTTCTCTGGATGATTATGGAATTTTCAGCAGTTGATTAATTTAATAATGAATAATGATTGATAATTAATAATTAATTCTTTATTGTAATTTTTTTCTTTGCGTTAAGACTCTGAGATTTTTGTTCATTAACAGATGTGAATTGAATTTACTCTTGGCGATTGGGCTCTCCAGATTCGCAGAGGATTGTAACTCTCTCTCCTCGGAGTTTCTGAAGTTTCTTGGGATCATTGGTACTGCTTTCGAGATTGTTGTCTCCATCTGTAAGTTCAGACCTGCGGCGTTCAACTACGCAGGAGACAAGATTCTTCGCCTGTTGCATGAGTGTCTGCAACGAGAAGCAGAAATTAATAATCCCTCGCTTTCACTCGTAAATTTAATCACGTATTTTATCAATTGTTAATGAATGGAAAATTCCTTACACCGGCTAGGTCATCGAGGTCGAGCTGAAGTGGTAGTTTAATGTGAACCGGGGGGAACTCCGGATCCTCGTAATCGTCATCGTTCTCATTCTCGTCGCCACTTTCATTGTCAGGCTTGGTCGTGTCACTGTCCTCTTTCTGGGATTTTTTCTCATCTTTTGGTGACACTGGGAACTCTTTCTCAGCCACTGCCGAGAGGGTCTGGAGGCTCTCCTTAGCTTCCTGGGGTTCCTGCAATTTTTATTATATAGAATATTTCCTTTTTTTAATATTAATAATACACATATTACATTATTAATAATAATGCAAATGCTGATTGTTGCGTGCGACATACATGTCTTCAACGGAAAACCAATTACAATAATTTAGTTTAAAAAACCAGTTTTGCTTTGTTTTCCCGTAATGGAATAACTAAAATAAATGTCTCTTTTTTAAATATTTGAAAATATTCTATTTTAAATTTCAAGAGAACTGCAAATGAAGAAAACTCGATTATTTCTTTTATTTCTGGGATTTTGAGGAATTACCGAAATACAAAAATACATTGAGAAAAAAATTCTTTTCTGAATTATATTTACTAACCACAAGAACATTTATTGGGCATTAACATTCACTGGTGGGAACTGAGTATATTTGGCAGAAGATTCTTTGTCTCGCCGTACGAAAAACTCTAGGTACTTTTTGGTTTTAATGAAGTCATAAAATTGAGAAGAACTCGTCGATGTTACGGCGGAGAGAAACTCCGGGAATTGCAATTTCTCAAATGAAATTGACGTGAGTTTCGATGCACTTATGAGGATTTGTGTTCTCCAATAACCCCCGCGCAATTAATCACACGATTCCACGCTCGGTCGCATTCGATTTCCATCGCATCACGAGTAGGGAAGTATAATCAAGTGATGGTTCACTTTCACCAGGGAATGCACCTCACGAATTGAAAAATCCATTAATGCATTCTCGTTTCGCTATTTTTACTCGATAATTCTCTTGGCAAGTGGCAAACTAGGAAGACTCCTCTTCAGATAGTTTTTAGCCGATATCTCTAAATTGAAAGAAGATAACGATATTTTCATGAGAATCTTTTTTGTAGTTCTTATCTTTGTCTATAAAAAATGGTTATACAAAAAATTGGCTTTGTTCCTTCATTTCCGAGATATTGGATAACAATGGCATCGAAAAATTTGCACTTATTCTATAATTGAACACTTCACTACTGAATTTGTATTAAGTGTCTCAAATTGATATTTCACAATTATTTAATATAATAATAAATAATTATTTTATTTCATTATTAATTTAATTGATATTTCTGGCGAACCTAGATCAGTTTAACATGGAAATATACCGTTTTGAAGTTTTATCATTATTCAATCACTCGCAAATTTTGATTGTCATGCGGCTATAATTCTAAATTTTTACTCGAGTTTTGAGTATTTTTGGAAACGTTCGCTGAGAACGTAAGAATATTTTTCCACGCCAATTTTATTAATCGTTCCTCAGAAATTTGTAAAAAAATTGAAAAAGGAGAACTCATCGGAGATAATTTTTCCAGAAAATATACCAAACAAATTTTTTTCATAAGATTTCTATATATTCTTGAAATATACTTTCTCGCGGACAACTTACCATTCTTTTCGATACTTTCCCTACAGGCTAGGAATTTTAAAGGTGAAAAGAGGAATGAAATAACTTATTCAAAGCTTAACTCATGGTACGAATTCAAATGCAAATTTATTGCGTCAATTTATAATTCATCGATTTGCATAGAAAAACAATTTTTTTCATCCAAAAAATTGACGAGTTTTGAGATGAATCCTTTCCCAGCACAATATTTTGTTATTTGTATAAAATCTTCATAAAATTAATTTTCATCATTCGATATGCCATTGCGTCAGGTTGATTGATAAAATCTCAGAGTTTTTTTCTTAAGACCGCTAGAGCAGAATTTTCATTCAAAAAGACTATTCTACGAATTTCATCTCGAATTAATGTCACTAATCTCGAGGCAAAATAGAAAGGAAAATTCTATTGTAACATTTGAAATTCTAACTACACTGTAATTTCCTCAACTTTCGAAAGAAAAAGATCGTAATATTGTTTCTTTCTCTGCATTACCGGAAGTTACAAGAGGAAAAGAAAAGAAAGATTTACACAACAGCATGGCTCATGCAGGAATTAACTCCAGTCAACTGACAAGTTAATTCTTATTCTCTATTCTGCGAAGATAAATTGAAGAGTGCATTAATTTGTTTAGTGTCATCCATTCAATGGAGATGAATGCTATTTCCTCCCCCGTGTTAGAGAACTTCATAACAATATATGATTACAAAGATAAACCAACATCTGGTGGATACAGGAAATTCATGAAAATTATTTCCGCAATTTGCATTATTAAAATCAATTCACTTTCCTGACGAGAGGTAGTAAAAGTTGACAAGTCAGACTTAATTTGGTTATTTTTTCAACAACATCCCGTTATTCACGCACAACAGAATTAATCTAAATGTCAACATAAATTAATAAAAAATAATGGTGCAGGAAATGATAAATAAACGGCTCCGATCACATTTCCTTGAGAAAAGGATTATGAAAAAATAATTCCTGAGACATTATCTGAATTTTTTAATCAAATACCTGAGTATCAATAAAGTAGAACTTATCGATCAGCGAAAACTGATCAATTGTTCAAATTGGACTGAATCGACTTCTCTTGTATCGATTTTTGGAAAATCGATCAGTTACGGTTCTTCTTCCCCCTCTTCCCCCTCTTCCCCCTCTTTCCGCAGTTCACATTCCAATTGGCTTTGAAAAAATAAGTAAATAACATAAAAATAAATGGAGAA
The DNA here is from genome assembly GCF_000806365.1 of Fopius arisanus. Classification (NCBI taxonomy): domain Eukaryota; kingdom Metazoa; phylum Arthropoda; class Insecta; order Hymenoptera; family Braconidae; genus Fopius; species Fopius arisanus. Next base: position 43,558 of record NW_011887870.1, on the reverse strand, counting down.
TGAACGTTCAATGGAGATTCATTAGCATGTGTTATGAGAAAAAATTAATTAAAAAATAAACTGTTAATAGTTAAAGAACTTTAATAGCTGCATTAGAATAGAAAGGATGACTAATTAATTTAGTAACTAATTCAGCCATGTTCCAACTTTGCCTCCTCAATACTCATAACTTCATAGAAACCTATCAAATATTCAACATTACCATTTTATTAAATTTTTATGTGATACACTACGCTAAATAATTTATCATTCAAATCAACTCAAATGAGAGTGGAAATTAATAACAATAGAAATAAAAAATGGAGAACAGGAAATCTCGATGTGGACGAAGAAAGATCGATTGGATTGATCAATCGACCCGCGAAAATCTATTTAAAAAATCGAGTATCGAGTGTAAAACAATGAATTTTTAAAAGATCGATCCCAAATCGAAAAACCCTGGAATAAAGGGGAGCTTGACAATTCACATTTCACAATGTTTTACCTCTCACTAGTTTTGACGAATGAAATTAAATCTCCGAATAATAATCACAGGAGAATGACGTTAATTTCCTGAAATGCTGAGCGCTAAAAATATATTGTTTCAAGAATGAAGTGATATTCTCGTTTTTCTTCTCTGTTTCACGTTAATTTCAGGAAGCTAATTGGCACTCTGTGGTGATCAGGTACCAAGGCACTGACAACTTTCTAACTTCCCGGTTGACTGGTATCTCAAAGAAGTCTAAAACCCATAAGTTAAGTCAGTTTAGATGGTGATACTGTTCAAGCTCGTTGATTCACTCATTTTTTTTTTCTACCAACAATCGATGGAAGTTTCGAATGTAGAATGTCGATTGATTTGTGAGCGTGAAAGTGGCTTCGAGTTGAAGGGAGACTTCGAGATTGCTCTAATGCAAGAGGCACTTTGATACTCACCCATCCGAGAAGAAAATGGAATGAAATCCCCAATAATTAAACATTTAAAGAAAAAATCATCTGCACATGCGAATTTTTTACTATAACACCGATAGCATTATTTTATCATGCCTGAAAATTACTCTCATTACGTTTGAAATTCCCTCGTTTGTCATTTTTCCACTGGAAATTCTGTCGCCTCACGTTAATTTATTATTGTTTTAATAACAAATTTTTATGTAAATCTCCAGGGATTCTGTCAAGAATCAATTAATATGAATGAATAACCAGTAATTGATGATTTAAGGAAATTTCAGCAAGAGTAACCGAAAATTTTATTTCACTGAGAAAAAAATTTAATGAATTTTCAAAAATACTGTATATCGTTAGTATTTTATATTTGGCAGAGGAATTTTTTCTCGGTGTTAAATTTGAGCTGCATCCGTTAATTTCCAAAAAAAAGCGAATCCTCACACGTGCGTCAGACTAGAATTTACCGAAGTCCTCCATTTTTAATTAAAAAACGGTTAACATCAGGTTTTACTAATCACTCCCTGACTCGGCCGATTTAAATTTCTACTCTATCCTATGACAGCTTTCTAATCTACATGTATTCGCGCACGTTTTCATCCAATCAGGAGATGCTTGAATTTCCATACCAGTTTTCCAATTATTTATGCTAACAATTACCAAGATTTTTAATAAAAATAGCCATTAAAATAGCAATATTTATGTAGAACTCTCACAAAAAAAAGGAATTATTAAAATAGCCTCAGTGTAAATTCAGTAGAGAAATGGTAAAGTTGGATAAGTGCATTTTTTTGAGGCCTGTTTTTCGCCAATATGCCGGAATCGAAGACACATAGCAATTTTTCCGACAAGACATTTTTTATAGAAAAAAATGACAGCTACAAAAAAGATTCCCATGAAAATATCATTATCTTCTTTCAATTTCGAGAAATCGGCAAAAAACTGGCGTTACAAAAATGCACTTCTACCAATTTACAACTTCGTAACAATTATTATGTAAGTTTTGGAATATTTATCAGCACCAACAGTTTTGTTTCTGGAATCATCTCCTGCTCGTATATTTTCCAATGATCAATGTATTCGACAGACAATATTTTGTACGGAAAAAATGGAATGGCCCATATCTGCAAAACACGGAAGATCATCAAGGAACGTCCGTGACTTTTTGTTGGAAGACGTTTCATCATCGGAATTATCAGTGACCCAGACAAGGCGGAAAGATTCGTCTTCTCACGTTCTTCTGATTTCTCCTAAATACAACATTGGATGATTGTCACGTTTCAAACGTGGTGTTGTCTGCCAAAAGCAAAGTCACGTAATTCCTGAAAGATTCACCAAAAAGTTTTCGAAAGATACGCCGTACGTGTCAATATGAGCAACAAGTGAAGGCACTTCATTTATAATTTCATTCCTGTAATATAAACTTCATATTACGCCACTCCATTGTTGTGCTAAAGCCATAAAATATCATCGCGAAATGGAAAAACCGAAATTCTTTCAACAAAACTCCGCCGAGTCAGCAGCATAACAAAGACAACCGGTAAATAACCAATAAATTTTTACTATCAAGCTAAAAATCCGTTAAAAAAACGAGGACGGTGGAGTCAAAGAAGAGAATTAGGAGGATTACTGAAAATAAAACAAGAGAATAGCATCAGGAATTCAAAGCGACTAAACAAACAAAACAAGAAAACTACATCAGGAATGTGATAAAAAGAAGACATAATTTAGCAGTAAATCGTTATCGTCGTCGGCCTTTGTCGTAGACAACTTAAAAATAGTATGGAAGAATACAACGATTGGATCAACAAGAAAATTAGGACTGACATTGGATATAAATTCAACAAACATGGTTAATAATTTAAGCATATTCTGCCCCTTTCAGCCGAAATTACCGTTTTTTTTTAGTTTTCTGACAAATTTTTGAGCGGATTACCTCACAAAGATATACGGTTTTTGCATTTTATGATTCTTTCATTACTCGACAAGTTTAATGAGCGTGCGATAATTTTTTTGTGGTTTTTTTAAAGTTTTATACATCTTTTAAACGTTTAGGAAAAACACAGGAAACTTATTGCTCGATCCTGACATTTTGGGAGTCATAAATAATTATAAAATGCGAAGTCAATAGTTTCTTCGTGCCAATCCGATCAACAATTTGCCAGAAAACTAGAGAAGCCGGGATTTTGGCGGAAGCATACTTTCATCAGGGGATTCCATAATGATAAAAGAATGGAATGATTGAGAGCCAAATTATTATTCTCATTAGTCTTTGCTCCATCAAAAAAAAACATCTAATTTTTGGATAGATCTTCCTAATTCTAACGATGTGCGGAAAAAAAATTAAATTTCAATCATCAAATTTATCTTCGCGAAAATCTTGAATGAATCTTTAAAAATCTTTGATCTCAAACTTTGAAAATTCTCCCGTTCAGACGAAGAGGTCCTAAATGAAGATGTTGAGATTTATTAATTACAGTGACTTGCTTAATTACCTTCACACTGATATTCGCAGGCTTAATGGTAATTACACTTAACTTTCCGTCATGTTTAATATTCGAAGATCTACGTAATGAGTTTAATCAGTGTATTTTAATTATAATATTGATGCTATCAATAGTTATTATACTTATTATTTCAATGGTATTAGTTTTTTTGTCTTTTTTTCCTAATGAAAGTTGAAAAAATCGACGACTTTAATATTCCTGCAATAATTTCCAAGAAGTGAAAAGTTGCCCGCCTTATTGTTAATTATGTACAATCAAATAACAGCTTATTATTGTCAAGTGAGTAAATTGACGAGACATTGAATAAAATTTCGAGATAGAACTTATTGAATAAGAAAAAACTTCGATACAGTTCGCAAAGTCTTGATTTGAGTTTTAAACGTCCGAAGTTTATTTTTTTTAAACATAACGAATGAACTTTTGAAAAATTAAAGTTTAAACTTTCAAATAATTAATGTTAAGTCTTCTAAATATCAAATGACGGGATGTGGCGTGTTCAAATGAGACTTTTAAGTCTTGTATTAAATTTTTCAAAAACATGAAGCGAAAATTTTGGGACATCCCATTTTTAGATTTGTTGCATGGAAAAATGCAAAGATTGCACGACATGGAGGGAAAATGCGACAATCAGATAAAAAAGAGGATTAGCACCAAGGATGTTATTGTTCACCCTGGCAATCCAGTTAAATCGGCAAAGAGAAAATCTTTTTCAGCGTACGTTCACCTCCTGTTTCTCGTCGAACATTAACCAACGGGCAACCCACTTTCCGTTGTGGTTTTGTACGTGCCTTTTCACCATGGTAAATGTAATAGCGATGAGTCCTCTGATATACCACGGCATTTTAGAATTTCTCACTACTACGAGAGAATTTTAGTTTCAATTATACCGTGAATTTATTATCGTAATTGTTTAGAAATTTCTACACCTTCAATCATTCACTATTTCTCCTCCCACCCGAACAATTAACTCCTACGAATTAGACTGATTATTTTACGTGAGGAATTGTGACTTTATTTGGTAAATAATTTGATGGGTGAAATCCGAGTCAATTGCTGAATTTCGACCGAAATGAGAACTATAAAAGATCAGCACAAACATTTTGTTATCTCCCCGATCTGGAAATTTTATTTTCGCTAAATTAAACCGTGAGCTGAATCGTTTTAGCTCTTCCTTGCGGAATTTTTCTTGCGGATATCACCGAAACGAATACATCATTTCCGCAATAAAAAATGTTTAAACGTCTCGTAAAGGGTCCCACTTTGAAGATAAACTACATAAAATTTCCGACGTCTCTGATTTCCCGTTTTGATTATGAAATTCCATTGCTTGTTTTTTGCGCGGAAAAATCGGCAGTTCTCAAAAATTGATAATAAAAAAAATGGAGAGGCTAGCAAATACCTCTGAATTTGTCATGAATTGCAAAATTTTCGGCAACTGACAATAAAATCCCATTAAAAATGGTTTCAATTAACAATTAGCAATATTTAATGAAATTTCAAACTATAATCTATAATTTGATTCAAAAAAGAAATCGGTTTGTCTGCAATTCATATCCGAGGGTATTACCTGCCCCAATAGAAAGTCTTTATGGAAAAAAAACGGAAAAAATGACGTGACCTCCTGAAATGCTTTCGAGGCTGGAAAAATGAATGCTGAGAATAAAATAAAAGAAATTGAAATGAAACAAGTTCGCCTTGAGGGAATCCAAGAGCACTCAGGCATCACATGTGATGCTTTTAGTGTTCAATGTGTGTCTACATTGTTATCCAGATACAAATAGACCACACCGAGGTCAGCGAATAAATCCTTTCCCCAGTTGAAGCCCGTGAGAAATAAAATCTCGGACATTTAAACGATAAATCAATTTAATCTGATCAATTCAGCGCTTAATTCCTACCTGGACGAGAGCTTCAGGCTGAAGTTTCCTGAATGATTCACCCTGCTGGTTGTTCAATTGTACCTGCATCGCAGCTATTGACTCGGGGGTGCAAGATGCACGTGCCTCTAAGAATGCTGCTGCCAAGATGAAACTCCCAATTATTAGAGACATTGCAATCAGAGTTACAGCGACTATTCTCGCTATTTGGACGGCGGTGCTCTTCATGACTGGCCGAGAATATGCCTGAAAATATGATAATTATTCAATAATTATTAAAAACTTGTGACATTTGGCAAGTAATTGAATTCCAGACTGTCCAGAATTTTTCTTATTTTACGAAAAAAATTGTAGGGAAAACTAAAATGAAATTAATCCAAATTAATCCATCATTTGTCCAAAGATATTCTGGTGCTTTCAATAATTGATGATTATTTAATTATTTTAATTTGAGGTATTTTTGGATTAATTGAATGTTAAACTGCTGGGAATGTTCTGCTATTTTGCGAATATGTACAAGAAAAAAAATTGTAGTGAAAATGAAAAAGAGAAATCAAAATAATAAATCCCATGAAGTTAATTGGGTTAATTTTTTTTCCAATCTATTTCGATTTATTATTCATGCGATTCATATCTCTGGAAGTTTTTTTTTCCATTGGGGGAACGAAAAGGTGAAAATAGAGCTGGGAAAGCTCTTGGATTAATAAATTACGAGACCTACTGCGCACTCCGTGCGCCGAATTTAAATTTGGCGGCTCGAGCTGACCAATGAGGAATTAGTACTTCGCGTTTCGAGATATTTCGACTCGGGCGAACTTCATTTTTGTGTTTTTCTACTTTCATAATAAAGAAAGATTCATAATAAAGATAGTTTCTTCCGCTGCAGAAAATATGTATACAATTAGTTTCCCGTTGTTAATTAACCGACAGCCATGGAGCTTTGCAGAACGGAATTCATCGAATAACGATGCGCATCACTTGATAAAATGTGCAAAAGAAAATAGAAAGATGTTAATTCGAATTGCGAGAAAAATGACTTTTTCCCGCGGTGAATTAACGGTTGCCCCGAGCGACAATCAGCCAATCTTCAATTAAAAAGAAACTCTCAAAATCAATTAACGCATGCATCCTAAATAAACCCCTTACATAATCCGTCATTTCTCATTAAGAAATTGTAATTTCTGCTGGAACATGAAGATAAAGACGACAATATTGCAAAAATCACACGATTCTTCCATCCTAAAAGGAATAATTTTTATTTTATTGCATTCTTCCAATCTGTATTAATGAATTTAACCGTTTCCTGGTTTCTACTTCAAATTTTGTTCTGCGTGGAAAGAAACATTTCAATTATAAAGAAACTCAAAATCTATCTCTCAAATGAACACCTTACGTAATCCAACAGCTCTCATTAACCATATTCATCTCTTGAAGAATTTTTCTTTTTTTCTCGCTAGTTTCGCATGTACAGCGTTTATGTATCCATTCGTTGGCTCAGGGCTTTTCGATTGTGTCATTCACCAGACGGTAGACTCGCGCTCACAGACACATTCGCAGAATCATGTAAATGCTTTGGAAAAAAAACCAACGACACAGATCGACAATAGTTGTATATACATAATTATGTATACATTGGTGCCAGCTTTACGCTTCGTACACAACCGAGTCGAGGCCTTTTGTACCTGTATCCGTATTTTTTTTTTTATTGTAATCGTTAAAAATCTGTGACTCTCCCAAAAATCGTCGGACGGCGGTTGTTGAATTCCGGGATTTTTACCGGATAAAAAATCAACTCTTTGAAAGTTTTTTGAAGTTGCCCTCTGAAGAAGAGTTTAACTTAGGCCTGACTAGTAATAGTTAATTCGTATAGTTGGTCTTCTCTCTGGAAAGTACCTCTTGACTGACTAGAGTCAAATAATTTTCAATAATAATTTTCAGTGTGTAAAAAACTCAGTGTTTCAGTGGAGATAAATCTAACAATTAAAAATCAATAGATATCTCAGAATCTAAAGAACAGTAAAATTTTGGTTTGACCTTTTCTGTGGGGCCAATTGAATGTTCCAATAAGTGTCATTACAAAAATACTAAATATTGCGCAAAAACTCAACTGGGGGATAAGTCAACTCATCTCCGTGTACCGTAAAATTTTCCGGAAGATTTTTGTGTCGGCACTCGACAATTAACAATTTATTCCCGTAAAATTTCTGACAATTTCCGAGAAGGAAAACAAAAGAGAAAGCAAAACAAGAAAAAATGTCTCCAATTTTGTCTTGCGAAAACGTTTAGCTCCTGTTAATCATTTTTTGGTAGAAGAAACTATTTTAAAATTGCGGACTATTTTGCAAAATCTTCAATCACCCCAAGTACTTTCAGGAAGTAACACCCAATGACTTCTTTCATAGTCCATAAATTTTTATAGAAAAAAAAACCTTCGGTACTCTCCTCAATAGCCATAGGCTCCAAAGCCATCAATTGCTCTGTCGGATGTTTTTTCGACTCTTTCATTTCCTACTGTTCATCGCTTCGGCAAACAAATCGTCTGGGTTCTAAATCGCTGTAATTGCTACTCCGTCGTGGAAAAATTGCATTTTCACAGTTAACTCCTGCATATTTGCTCCTAGAGATAATCTAAAGAGGATAAGATCGTTTTAATTGTTTAATGCCTGCGCTAGGGTCACTTCTAACTGTATCATGACCTCAGGCACTCCAATAGTACCATTCAAAGTACTGCTATGTGTCCTTTGATAAACACCTCCAATAAATTCCAACAGAACGAAGTTCCTTGAACAATTTGTTTATTTGCGCAGAGAGAAAAAATTGGTGAATGTGCAGAATAGCAAAAAATAAATATTAATTTAAAAACCTCAGACGATATTTAAAGAATTTTTTTTTTATTCCTGGACTAGGTCAAATATTTCTATTCTATGGGGTTCACATCAGCTCCATCTCGTCAGAGATGTCATTTTCTGGTGATTTTCAATAAGTTCTTTGCGGATTTTGCATTAATTCACCATCCCAGTACGCCACAAAAATAAATATGCCATCTTAATTCGGCTATGACTTCGTCAAAACTCAAACAATCGTTTATCAAAAATCACCAGCTGTGACATCTTTAATCATTGAACCATCTATCATGGAATCATTATCATTAAATCATTGAATCATTTAATCGTGAACCCTGGGAATGCCGAATGCTGATGTCCTCTCGACTTAAGGCCAGTTTTCTGATAAGTTAACCACCGTTAGCAGTAGTATTTAACTACAGGTTAAAAACTCTCAATGACTGCAATTTAGTTTGACTTTAATTTCAACTTATCGGAGTTCTTAACCCGAAATTAAATTTAATTTAACCAGAAAGATGTCCCATATAATTATTATCATATACATTAGCCTAACTAGATAGGCAACTAAGATTGACTAATTATAGTTAGTCAGGAAAATCCTGTCATGGTGGTATACTGTAGATTAATTGAAAAGTTATAGTCAAATTGGTCATATCATATTTTAGGGTTGTGGTAATGCGCAATTTTTCACCAAAAAATGTCAGTGCCAAATTTGATTATACGAGATCTACTGCGCACTCCGTGCGCCGAATTTGAATTTGGCGGTTCGACTCGACCAATAAGGAATTATTCCTGCGCGTTTCGAGATATTTCGACTCGGGCGAACTTCATTTTTGTGTTTCTACTTTCATAATAAGGAAACTTTAGCTCCAGAGCGAATGGTACATTTTTACCAAAGAAGTTTCTACATTCAAGAAAACGGTTTCCTATAATTAAGAACACTCTATCGCATCTAGCTCTTTTTGTTGGATTTAGAAACTCGATCTCTAAGACCAAGAGACTTTCGTTGTGTGCAGAAACAGGAAATATAATAAAAAAATCATTCTCTAGAATATAATTTGGCGAATAATGTACGAAAATATTACTGGCGGCAATGGGCAAGTGGTTAAGGCGTCAGACTAATTTCTTAGTTCATTGTAGAGCGCAAATAACGTAAGAAAAGACTAAGAGACGACCGGAGAGGTTTTCAGGTTTTTTCCTTCGGATACAGCGAATCTTGTAATGGATTTACTAAAAACTCGAAAGGGCATACGATAAAGAAAATAAAAATATCAAAATATCTCCACGACAGATGAAAATATTGAAATAAATTCTCTGCATCTCGCAGTTACAAGAACACAATCACATAATTAAAAATAATAATACTACGAAAAATGAGTTTGAATTAAATTTTTAATTCGACCATTTCACAACAATCGTATCATTGCCGTTGTTATCTCATACTTCTCAATGTCAAATTCGGTTTATTATTTCAATGCGTTGATTGTGAAGAACGTTAATAAATAAATAACACGTCATGTAAGAAAAATTGAACAGTATTTTATCAAGATATATTCTCAATTCAAAAAGAGTCGCCGAATTAAACCAAAAATATGGAAAAAAAATTATAATATCGATGCCACATTTATTTTCTGTTAAAGCATTTGTTTATATTATTCACGAAAGGATTGATTGTAGACGATTAATAATTGAATAATAAAAATGTATTCACTTTCGCTCTTTTCTACAGAGTGCGTTAAAAAAGCACTGATCGCGGTTTTATCGCGAAAATAAACAGATAATCACCAAACGAATTTTAATCAGTTATATTTTTGATTATTTTGATTAGAAAGATGGAAGTGGAATAGCATACTGCAGTCTTTGATAAATAAAGACTTATAAGGGCGCCCGCATAATTCTTCATTGACTGAAAATGAAAAGAAACTAAAGAAAATGCAAGAAATTGGTTCATTTGATGGGAGATATGAGGCAAATGGTTGTGCACGCGATTCTTAATGACCTCGATGTCGTATGAACGATTTTACCACGGGTGAGAGGCCTCCTTTAACTCGAAGAGATAGTAGGCCATCTCGAGATGAATGTACGATCCTCTAGTCCTCTAGCAAAAAGTAAATACAGGATTTCTGTTGCCAAGCGGTTTCGATTCATCCATTTTCCTCAAACTTACACTCAATTTCTATTAATTTACCCATATAAATGTGCGACAATTATTAAACTATTTGAATATTTATGATGAAAATATTATTTGCTAAAACCTTTTTTAAAACGATTGACTTATGCAAACAAGAAAAGCAAGTTAAGAACGTAAATGATACTCGAATCATAATAAAAAAATATAATAATAATAATAATGATATATATATAACAATAATAATTCTTAGAATATATTCCAATTTTTAACAGTCACTACTCATTAAACTCCTCCGAATATTTTCATATTGAAATAAATTAATATTAAACCGCATTACTGTGGGATTTAAAAATGAATGGTTTATGTAATTTAAGAGAGATTTAAATATTAAATTTATTCATTATTTATTTATTTCATAAATTTTCTCTGGAAATCCCTCGAATACCGTTCGTTAGACGGTTTGTTCAAAGAGATATCGAGATTTGCGATTCTGGAAACTTGAAAAAGAATATTATTGCTGAGTTTTGAGAGAGGAATTCGGAGAATTCTTATTTTCCAGTCCTAAAATCTCAATATTGACTGTTTTTTAATGGGAATTCACTTGGAAACGATAATTTCTTCACTTTTATTGAGCCGAAGGCACTCGGAACATTTGTTTTGCATTGCGTAATAGGAACCATACTTCCTCGATGACTAAAAAGTACACAATGCCCCACGCAATAACTCGTTTCTAGCTAGTGGACTTTTAAATGTGCGGTTTTCTCACAAAAAGTACTTAAAATTACCCAATGTAACTAGAGTTTAATGGAATGACGAGAATTAACTCGTCAAACCTAATTCGCTTTTTCGAGAGAACGAGGAATTACGTCACTGAGCCGGGGAATTATTGAAAAAAATTCATACCCTCGAGTGGAGATCTTGAAATTAGGAGAGTATTTAGTGTCTGTTAAAATTTTCTTGAAATTTGAGTCACAGTCATTTCAATTTTTAATGCGCAATTTTATGCGCACTTATTGCTTTTGCATTTTATTTCAATTAAGAACGACCAATAAATTCCTCGTTTATCTTGAAAATTGAGGATAATTGGACTTTTTCGTGGGAGAGGATAATTTATTTTTTAATGAAAACGAGTTTTTATGCTCATCGTGAAAATTCAACATCAAATCCAATGGAATTTTCAACTGATTGACAGTTCCAATTCAAATTCAAATTATTACTTGAATGTTCAATATTTTCAAGGTCTTTCCGTGCCATATGGATATGGTTAATATTCGCAATATTAACAAATAGAATATTCAAAAAATTAAATGATCTGTCAATGGAGAATTCCACAGAAAAAATGATTAAATCTTGAGATTCAGTGTTTTTCATAATTTTGCCTCATCAACAAATTATATTATGAAAATTATAGTTAATCTCTAAACGATCAGGCGACTTCCTAAATATTACGATTTTATAATTTCTCTAGCAGAACTTCTCGATATCAGAGGGAGAAAATTCTAGAATTCAGAGAGACTTTAATGCTGGAGATGATGGAATTGTTATTTTGCCTTGAAGTCTCGTGAAAGTTGTACGTCATTCGGTTGGCAGGCCACAAAATAAAACGCAGAAAAAGACTATTGAAAATTCAGTCGGCAAAAAGCCGGTGATGCTGATAGATTCGACAATTTTTTTCAATATTCAACCTCAACCTCTGATTCCGTTGTTCTCTCCGTTATATCTCATCAATCATGATCAGAAGTTTCTTGTTTCCAACGGGGCACATTAGAAAGTTCCCCGGATGCATTAAACAAAGAGAACTATCCGGAAAACATTGAACAATACGTGAGATGCATGAAAGACCGGTTCAACCGATTTTTGTGTTATTACACAAAGAAAACATTTAGACACATGAAAACATGGAACGATCTGAAGAGTCGACACGAAAAATCGAGATGATTTTGACAGTCGTCTTCATTAAAAACATTTTTGGAAGAATCATTTCAAGAATTGATCTAAGAAAAAGATCTTTTTCTCTGAATTCCTCTCACATTTTTCCTCAACCCTTAAAATCCTTCTATAAAATCTAGATTCAGCAATCGCTTTTCCCTTCTCAATAAGATTTTATATTTAGGATTCTTTGAGATCGTACACCATCTACTAAAAGGTCTCAAGATCCAAAGATTTGATTTGTTAAAAAACCACGACTTTCTTCCATAAAGTATTGAGAAAATAATAATGCAATAATAAATAATATATCACTTCACTATTGAATTGAATGAATCTCTCACCGGTGGTGATTCTGATGGGGAATAAACTTCACTTGGAGCATAATGGCTGTGCGGTGGTGGAATTTTCTCAGATCCAACAGCCACAGTTGCCAAAGAGTCAAGCTGATCTTTCTCCATCCTCTTGGTGAATCCAAATTCGGATAAAATTTCCTGAACAAAATTCAACCTCAACTCAGTACAAACTGTTTACACTTTTGAATGGTCGACTTAAAAAATAAAAATAAAAATAAAAAAAAAGGAATGATGTCAATTGCCCGACGATTGAACGAGCAGTGAATGTCTGATGGGAGCCAACACCGCTAGCTTAGAGAGACGGTCAATCCCACCGCTCAGTTGCTCAAGTAAAGTGGGGATTTTTATGGGCAGCAAAGATACCTAACCCAAGATATTCCAATGAATTTGTGTGTGTACATGATCAGCAAGGTGTAATTCAACTATGACTTTCTAAGTCAGCACACGCACCGTCCCACCATCAACTTTTTTTTCATATTAGTATGATTTTCCTATAATTTTTTTCCTCTCTTTACATTCTTTTTTTTCGCATTTCTTTCGCAGGAGAATCGTGCCACCTAGTTTCCATCATTCCATCATCAAACCTGTTCTATCAGGGATTTGTCAGTTCTTGGATGGTCCAGGCGATTTTACAAGGAATAAATTGAATTTAGTGGGAACCAATGGAAACAGGAGATTGCACTGAGAGGTGCATTTATTTTTCCTGGATATTCTTTTTTAGTGGCGACTAGGGACCAGTTACTTGGGAAATCGTGTGGAAATCTTGCAAGTCCAGCGATTTACAGTTGGTAAATTGTGGGTAACGTGATTAATTTTTGAAGAGTTTAAAGTCATCTACTTGTTTCTTATTTCTGAGGATTTATTTAATTTATCCGTTTTCAGTTGGACGAAAGGAATTTTTATAGTTCATTTGTACGGAATTATAATGTAATGATATAAATAAAATATAAGCAAGAGAATGCTCATAATTGAGATGAAATCGATTTCCAAATCAATTTTCAAACGATTACGATAATTCTATCATTCAGTAGCCATTTTCAAAAATAGTTTTTAGCTAATATCTTAGAATTCAAGGAACATAGACATTTTTTAACATGAACAGTTTTTATAGAAACAGATAAGAGATACAAAAAAGGTTTTGGTTAAAATATTATTATCTTCCGTTAATTTAGAAAATCCGCTGAAAACGGATCTAAAAAAAAATACTTATCCTATAGTTTATCACTTCCCATCACAACTATAATTTATAAATTTCTTGAATTCAATACAAATAAAATATGAAGAAATCCATAAATTTTTTTGAATCAATAATTATGAAAATCAAGTGAATTAATAATTATGGAACCATCGAGATCGTTTGGAAATCGTTTTGGAAATCTCTTCCTTTCCAATTATAGCAATTACATTACTCCAGATGCTGATGATATCAATTATGACTTATGAATTATGAATGAAATCTGTGAATAATTATTGAAACATTAAGGCCCGCATGGTTTATCTACGGAACGTGATGTTCTGTTTGAATTTCATCTTCTGTCCTAAAATATATGAAGATCGGGAATAGAACTTGTGTTGGAAGGCACTCCAATGTTTATAAAAAGATAATAATTAAATAAAGAGGAATAATTATGTAAATAATTATTAAAAACCCACAGTTTACCATTTACCATGATGGCGGAGAGGAACACATTTGACAATTAATAACAATAAATAAACGAAATGGACATTTGACAATTTGGATGGTAAACTGCGTACTTTTAATTATTTTTTTAACTTAGCAGATGGCTTTAAATTAATATGGCTCTTTATCCTCTCGCTCAACATTTTTCCTCTTTTTCTTTATTATTTTTTTATAAACATTTGAGTGATTTCCAACACAATTTGTATTACAATATTGAATTCCAACTAAAAAGCACGTTCGACTATTTCATGCTGACTTTAATCGGAATTATCTTCTCAAGAACAAATCGATTTTCCAACAAAAAAATAATTACTGAATCCGACCAAAGGTTCATGGAAAATAATTATCTTCGTAAACAATTGAATTGACATAATTGAAATGCGATAATGATCGCTTAGAAATGACTCTGTTAGAGAAACGTCGAAATACAAATGCTTCTCGCGAATCAATATTGTGTAAAAAATATATCTCAATTTATAAATAATAATGCAAATAAATTTGAGAAAAATCATGCAGTAAAAATTACTCACAGCTGCTTGTAGTTACTTGACTCACTTTCTATTGTTTCCAATCCTCTCCAGGAGAAAATGGATTATTACTGGAGAAGTGATCGTCGATCGAGTTTTATGTGAGAACCGGGATATCGATAAATGCGTGATTTTTTTCAGAACCGAGATCTCAATAAACGTGGAATTTTTGTCGGTGGTTTTATCTCATATGTCGGATTTTCAAGGATTTTCTTGTTATTAAAATGAGCACGACGAATTGGTAGAAGGGAAAATGGAAATTGCAACACGTCCGATTGTTTACAAACATCGCGAAGAAAAAACACGTATGGAAAACGGTAATGGAATCAATGCAGGAATTTTATCTTGCAAAAATTTTCTCAAGTGGCGAAAGAATAAAGGAAGAAATATGAGCTAAAGAGAATTTTTTTATACAAATGGAAAATTCTTCATGAACCAGAAAAATTCTAGACATAAAATGCTCGATAAACGAATATTAATACTACTAATATAACGCTAATCAATTAATAATACTAATTAGTTTCTCTAATTACGGATTGTAATCTATTATATAATTCATAACAATTAATCTCACTAATTAACAAATTCCTCTATAAAATTCTCTGTACGAAATTTGAAATTCAAATCGGAATTAGAGTCGAATTATGCTGAAGAGGAGAATATCTCGAATTATATCTGATGTATATTAATATCTCGAAATTCAAAAGAAAACGAGAGATTTTCTCACGAGTATTCTGGCATTTTTAAAAAAGACACATTCGTGAAAGCTTTCTTCAAAACAGAAGAAACATTTAGGAAAGGATCCCATCAAATTTTCTACATCTCACGTTCTTCACGAGTAATTTCAGAAGAAATCTCCGGACAAAATCGAACTCGTGGGTTTCAAACGCGATAAAGATTTTATGGACAAATATACCTCAACGGTTCAAGAAGCAATTGCCAATATTTTCATGTTTTTCTTGTTTTTTTTGGAAATTTTACTCTAGGAAACTCTACATCAGATTGATCTGGAAAAAGATCGCTCTTAGGTTTTACCATTATTCAATGACTCACAAGGTTTCATTAATAAACAAGTAAACATGTTTCTATCTTTTATATATTTTTATTTTTATCAAAGTTTTGTGAATTTTTGCAAAAGGTTACTATGAACATGAGAAAATTATTGCACGGTGATATAACTTCGTAAGACATTGAATAATAATAAAACTTAAAAACTATATATTTCTTCACGTCAGTTTTATCAACCATTCCTCAGAAAATTGTAAGAAAACTTGGAAAATAAAAAGATACTGGCAATAACTCTTAGGATTGCTAGTACATAAATACGCAAAACAATCAATTACCCGACTTTCCTTTTTCTTGATATTTTATATAGATTCAAAGTTTCTAAATGCTGTTAGATATTGCGAAAGGAATATTCAATTATCCTAAGAGGTTGTGACCCAGTTATTTAAAAAATCTGTCATTTCATTTAATTTTCCCAAAATATTCATATTTACAGAAAAAGATGACTCTGAAGTTTGCAGACTTTCAAGGACATAAATTTTTGACACCGGATATACCGGAGGTGGAACATCGAAAAAAAAAGAAAAATGGGCACGAGAGGATTTTTCAATTTGGAAAATGTGACGTTTTTTTTTAATAAAAAAAATAATATTTAAAATTTTATTATAATAATTAAAATTTAAAATTTTAATAAAAATAATAATAATTTAATGAATGATTTATGTCTATGATAGACCTTGACGAAGTTATGCCATACTTTAGCATATCTATTGTTCGGTAATAAACAAACAGAATTTTTAAATATGACAAAGAGGTTTTGGGAAGCTGGAAACGTGACTGCTTTTTTTTTTAATTGGGTCCTTCTAACAAGAGAGATCCTCGATGAGTTTTCAATGAGTTACCCAGTAAATAATAGCTCTTTAATTTAAAAAACGCCATAAATGCGAATCATCACGATTGCATTCAGTCATGACGGATATATATTGCCTTTGCACTTTTTCCAATTGCGCGCTTTCCCGGTCAGACATCCGGTGTCAAAAATTTATTCCCTTGAAAGTCGGCAAACTTCAGGGTCATAAAAAGAGGGCGGAGTATTATGAGCATGTTTTTATTTAAATTAGTGTAGTAGCAATTATAACTGTCAAATGTTTTCCCATATCACGGAATGACTGAAAAGATAAGTGCTTTGTAGAAAATGATTTAATTAGTATTAGACTGAATCTCCAACTGCTGGTTTCGAAAAAAACAATCATATTTTGAATTTTCTAACGACGTCATAAATTTAGGATGAAAAAAACATTGAAGCAGAGGCATTTAATATTTCAAGCCATTGAATGATGTAAATTATTATGAGAGATTTTTTTGCGTTATTTACCTTTTTAAAACTTTTATTATCATCCCACTTGGCAATCTGTCAATCCATTAACTGCTGAATGTATTTATGTTTGCAAAAAACACAATGAAATGGTGAAAAAGAATGGGATTATTTTTAATGGGTATTTTACCCCAGGTGTCTATATTACCCCAATCATCGCTTAATTACTTACAAAAAATTTAAAAGGCCGAGTAGTCTATTACAGTTTTCACTAGATCATCTCTAAATTTTAATAAATGATAATATGATTTTTTCAGCGTCCACATTTCTCTACGGGAATGCCTTTTCCTTCTAAATCAAGTCGACGGCGTTATTTTTTCTGATTTTGTGTTTTGTAGTGGTCGTCCCATGGCAATTTCTGTTTTATTCCACACGTAACGATGTAATTATCGTGTGCGAGGGCAGTTGAGACGTTTTCAAGGACGCAGAAAGAATTATCGTTTGTTCCGAGCTCCAGGAAACTGATTAAAACACTAATTCACCGCGAATAATTTAGGAAGAATTGATTCGACGATTAAATCCTTTTGTTTTTCATGAAACCCCTCCAATTTCTTAAATTATTGCTCCGACCAAATCGCACTAAAAAATAATCCAGCAAAAAACATAAATATGTAAAAACTTTGTACAAAGTTGTTTACCAATACCTTCGCCACAGAACATATTAAAAATAAAAATCCTGATCTGATTATTTTTGCAACTTTCAGATTTACTCTCATACAGAGTTGCAATAAAAACCTAATGTTCATTTTAATGTATAAAATTTCCTGTGGGAATGAAAATATGAGGGAAAAAACATGAAAAAGATAACAGTGATTGGGCAACAATTTTCGGTCTGTCGTGAGCGAAAGTGTTTGCACGAATTACTGGGAAAATGCGAAGTAGAATGACGACTGCTTTCCCCCGCATAAATGTATCTAATCACTTGTACTAGTGTACACAGTGTTGACGAGCAATTGAAGAGAGAATAAAGAGAAACACGTGCGAGAAAAAAAATCCCATGAAATATGATTGCGCTTTCTTCGATAATTCGCACATATCTTCACACTGAAAAAGATAAACAGAATAAAATGGCGAATAAAAATCCGATCACCATCGTAATGGTAACGTGAAATAAATTTTTGAAATCCTCAGATGAATAAAGTGATGATTATTATTGCGTGTTGGTGCAAAGACTCCTCAGAGGCATTACTAAATTACCTAGCAATTACATTTGGTCGATGTGGATGAAGATAGGATAATTAGACGTAGAAAACCTCATCCCATTTATATTCTACTATTAGATGCACGCAATGAATAATACTCTGTTGGCACTTCTGTCCCCAATTGAGTCGTGTTAAAAATGACAGACCGGGACAATTGCCATTATTTTTTCTTTCTCACTTTACTTGTTTTTGTTTGAGAGGAAATGAAAAATTTCACTGCATAATGAAAACAACGAGACGTGGTTTGCAAATTTCTACAGTGTAGGCGTCAGTTTATGTGTGTCATTGGGGTTTAGGAGTGCTCGATCCTCTTTTACATTCAGCAATCATATATTTTTCACTGTAATGTAATAGAGGGGTCTCGTCAAGATGGTATGACCCATCCGCTTTCACTTTGACTTACTGCCAAGTCAACCGACTCCCTTCGGCAAATATTAAACGTCAGGTTCGTTGCACTCTCTCTTATTCATCAAAAATTATTCATCCGTGATAAAATCTATAGATTCAGCATTTCTAAAACCACAAATCAATACTCAAAGCGTTAAATTTCCGTAGCGAGTTTCCTTTATAATTATATCCAGAAGTAATAGTGACAACTTTGTAATTATCGTTTTTTCATCATTTCCAAAGAACTCTCGAGAATTCATTCTTATTTTATTATTAATTACTCTAATGTCAGAATATGTTGATCACAGTTTATGAAATTGAGACAAGAAATTACTTTTTTCGTGGTCAAGTAAAATTATTTAGTTTGTAATTAGTTTGTAATAATGATTTTGCAGTGGTAATGATAAAAAATCGAGTTCGTTGCTCGAGTTTTCGTTTATTGTTAGTGTCGATCGGTTTTTGCGATTTAATCATGACATAAAGCGTAATTGAAACTAAATGAAATTGGAGAGATCGAGAGTTTAATTGCAGAGACTGATAAACTATTGCTTTCGAATAAACGAACATTTCTCCTAAAGAAAAGAGTTCTCTTTCATGTTTCACTTGAGTTCGATGATAATTATTCATGAATTAAAATGAATAGGTTGGTGGCTCTAATAGAAGTTAATGATTGTCGCACGACCTCTTTTGCATCCTCTTTGTTTCCCCAGTGGAAAGTTGGTTTAATTATCGAAACAATAACTACTACCGCTCATACCAATAGCAATCAATGTCAATGGTTATTAAACCGTGAGCTACTGACATTCTTCTATGGTCTATTTCTTCAGATTATTCATAATGTTTGAGCTTTTCAATGTTAAAACAAAAGTACTGACGGAACACTCGTAAAATGAGTACAGTAGCTTTGAGAAATGCTGTAAAGATGTCAATTTTAGTCAGTGGTTTGAAAAATTATCATATTTTCTAAAAAGTATAAACATCTGCTTTATTGGTCTATTTGTATTTGTATTTATATTTTTAAAAAACTAAACCCAAAACAATTTTAAATGATCGAAGACAAATTGGGGAAAGGGTTTTGCTTGGAAATGACTAATTTTTTGTGCTGATGGGAGATGTAACCTTTGATCTTACATTCAAAAATTAAATTGGCGACTAGACATTCGGTTTCGTCCATGTCAATGTCCTCTACTCCATACATCTGAAGAGCTGTCAACAACGTTTGCACTGGAATTTGATGGGTATTCATCGCTAACCACACTTTTTTGAATAAATTTCGATAAGCCAGTAGTTTTAATTTTTCCACTATGAGGTATATTCCTGCTGCAATAAAGAAGCTCTCATGCTTGGTCATCACAGTCTCCAATTTTCGGAGGTCTCCACGTTTGAGTGCCTCCACTAGCTCCCAGAACTCCATGAGACTGTACTTCTCAAGGAGGGACCGCTTCGGCATGTATCCCAGAAGCATTTTAACAGGGACTAAGTAAGTCAGGATGAGACGTTTGTTTTTTGATGAGGCTTTGTGGCAATGCTCGAAGGCGTACGTCAGGTACTCATTAGCTGGAAATTAAGGCCATTATTTCAATTGTTTATTAATGGGAAAATGCATTTATTACTTAAACTACTACGTGTTGAAAATGATTGTGTCTGTATTCACCTGATTTGTAATCACTATCGAACATAGCTTTCCTCCCGACGAAGAATTTATAGGTGATCCTCTGAGCCAAGGGAAAGTGATCTTTATAAACCGAGGAGTCAATAGCCCTGATGAGGGGTTTGCACAGGTGCAATTTATTGATCCTAAAATAGATCTTTAAGAGCTGATTGACGAGGGACAGCATACCCCATCGTTTCGTATCTTCTTCTGAGCTTCTGTTATCGGCTGCACACACCCTGAAGCACCCCATCAGGCACTCGGCGCTTTGCTCGAGGAGCTCCCCTGGCTTCGTATTTTTACTCTTCGAATTTTCAGCTTGAACTGCCAATAATCGTAACTCTAGACAAACTACGTTCATTACAGGGAGCATCCAATTCTCTTCCTTTTGCAGTTGGAGAATCTTCATTACACTCTGGACTAGTGCACTTTGATTCCGATGTGTTGCACGAGCATCTTCTCCATTTGCAGAAGCTAGAGTCCTGAAATAACATCAAAAAATGACCGTCAAAGGAGGATTTTTTTTTTATTATTGGCGGCGATAATCTTGAAATGCTAGAAAATAGAAATATGAATTAAGAAAATTAAAAATTCGTAAATAAGTAGAATATATGAATATGAGTGGAGAAAATGTATTTACTTTAGATGAAGGAGAACGAGATCATCGAATGGAGCTGATAAATGCTCCATTGCTTTCGTCATTGCAATTTCAGTGCACAGTTGAGAGATATTCGCATGATTGTGACGCAGAGACAACAAATCCTGTTCAAAATAAAAGTTAATAAATAAAGAGCAATCCTAATTATAGCGAGAATGATACAAAGTGTTACAAATTGGAGAAAAACGAAACCTCAATATTTGTCCCTCTCTCACATTTTCTTTTTAAAGAAAAAATTTTTCGAGAGATGATAACCTGTTGAATAAACTTCGATATTTCTTCACTTCAGAAAAATAATGAATTTCCGTTTTGATCAAATCCCTTTTTTAAACAAATTTTTTAAGTACTCACCGCTAATGCTAATCCATCCTGGTTCAACCAAACTCGTCTTAACTGGAGAAAAAATTAATAATGAAACAGATGTGGCAGAATAAATAAAGGCTTTTGAGTTTCACTGTCGTTTCGAATTACCTGCATTATATAAGAATCCATGATTAATGTAATATTTTCACAAATTGTTGGATACGATTGGCATTTGTTGACAAGCAATGGAAATTTATGCGGATTTCACAAACAAAGGGGACTTGAATAGAAGTTCGAGGGGTCAGGGTGATCTTGGATTTTTTAATACTTACCCCCAGAGGAAGATGGCGAGACGATACATTCTTTGGGAAAATACTAATCGACTGAAGACATCAAAGAGGACTGACTAAAGTAGCTCAGATCTGAGTGACCCCACGACCATCGTAGTATCAGGGGAACATGGAAATTGAGGAGAATTTCCCTGAAATTGAAAAATTCAAAATTTTCAAAAAAGTATCAGGGGCATATGAGGATCGAGGAGGTATTCACTGAAATTGAAGAATTGGAAATTTTCGAGAAAGTATCAGGGGTGCATGACAATCGAGGAGGTATTCACTGAAATTGAAAAATTCGAAATTTTCGAAAAAATATCAGGGGAGCATAACAATCGTAGAGGTATTCACAGAAATTGAAAAATTTGAAATTTTCGAAAAAGTATCAGGGGAACATGACAATCGTGGAGGTATTCACTGAAATTGAAAAATTGGAAATTTTCGAAAAAGTATCAGGGGAGCATAAAAATCGAGGAGGTATTCACTGAAATGTGAGAATTCAAAATTTTTGAAAAAATATCAGGGGAACATGAAAATCGAGCAGGTATTCACTGAAATTGAAAAATTCCAAATTTTCAAAAATGTGTCAGTGGAGCGGAAAATAATATTCACCACGTCAGCTGGTCCCACTGACAGCGGGACTACTACTGACGCAGTTACCGGGTCGGGTGACGGGTAGACACCCCACCATTGGGTGCGGCCCCCTCTCTCTCTTGGGGTGAGGTGGGGCAGAATGCCGGTGGGGTCACTCAAACCCCCACTGAGTGGCTCAGTTCTGCGGGAATACCTCACCCCAGAAAAAGAGGGGGCCGCATCCAATGGTGGGGGTTCTACCCGTCAGCCGACTCGGTAACTGCCTCAGTAGCAGTCCCGCTGTTAATGGGACTGATCGGCTGGGTGAATTTTATTTTCTGAAAGTTTAAAATTTTTCATCTGATACTCTCCTGATACTTTTCGAAAAATTTAAAATTTCAGTGAATACCTCTTCGTTTTTCGTGCCCCCCTGTTACTTTTTTAAAGATTTTTAATTTTTCAATTTCAGTAAATTCCTCCTGGATTTTCATGCTCCCCTAATACTTTTCGAAAAATTGCGAAATTTCATTGAATACCAATTTCGTAACGCAGAAAACAATATTCACCCCGTCGACTTGTCCATCTGACACTGCTCCCAAGGCCGTTACCAAGTCAGCTGACGAGCAGACACCCCCATTGCGTGTGGCGCCCTCCCTCTCCTGAGGTGCAGTACTACGATGCCCCTGGGGTCACCCAACCGTGCCTTTGTATAAACGCTAGCAATCTATAAGTACACTAGCGCTGTTATACGACGTTTTCCAATGTGGTCGAAGAGGGCGGGTAAGTTGCCCGTGGAGTGCTAAAGCACTCTGCTCGCTGGAAGCGGGAAGGTTTAAAAAAAGAAATAACTCCAACTCGAGTATTTAAATATGATTTGCACTTTTACTTATAAAATGAACACGTTAAATTGGAAGGAGTGTTT